>NC_085867.1:21030704-21043204 GCF_034702125.1 Engraulis encrasicolus | reverse complement strand
TTTTCTTCTTGGCACAATCTCTCGAGCTCGACGCTTGGGGGATTAAGGAGTTATATACTTCCTGTAAATGGATGGTAGATCTGTAAACCACAGCCCTCGCCCTGGTCTGAGGATGACTACCACGGAATGGTTTCAAGCAGTGACAACAACAAGTCACGATATAATAAATATTTGAGTTGATGTTCCTAAAACAATGCAGTAAGCTGGCTGCTAAAATCAAGTAAGATCACATAGAGACAGCGACAAATACATCAATAAAAATGTTCCTGAAAACCATCGGCAAGCTGGCTGATAAAGTTGATCTGCATGTGGTATTGTTTATGTTTTGGGTATGCATGAAAGCTTATTGCCTGCCTGTCTGTCTGTGTATCTGTCTGCACATGTGAAGATAACAATGCAATATAATGCGAAATAGATGCTGATGAGGGGTAGTAGAGTAGAGGAGCTGTAGCCTATTGATCCTGAAGGAAATGAAAGGTGCAATAGGATGGTGGCCAGAGTAGGTATGGCAACTATGCTGCTCAATGAAACTGCTGCCTATTGCCATATGTAATATTGTCATGAATATTTACTAAATGATATACTAATATTTACTATTATGTACAAAGTATAGTACATTTTGGCAGCTAAAAATGAAATTCAAAATGGCGGACTATGGAGAAGATCCCCTTTTCCAGTTATAATGAATTTGCTGCTGGTGGTAAGTATTCGTGGAAAAGGTAACAGTTCTGAGTGGGCAGCATGAACTTTGGAAATAAACTACTAAAAACATTACACAGTGCACCTTTAAGGAGGTAGATACTGTAAAGTGCCACTCTTAAGTTCAGTCTTCCTAGGATACACTAACACACTGAACAGAGAAGTGTTCTTGAGCAGAGAGGCGTTCTTGAACAGTGTTCTACAATGGAAACGTTTTGCGGTAATAGTTAATAGGTAATAGGTAATAGTTAATAGGTAATAGGTAATAGAGTGAAAAAGGATGTTCTTGAGCAGAAAGCTGCTCTTGAACAGAATCACTGTGCAGCAATAGGCTGCAGTGGACTGTTCTTGAGTGCTGAGGGGCCTCAGTGCTGGGATTTCACAGCTGGTTACTGTAAATCAGCAGTCCTCACACAACACTGGCAGATTCATACCCCAGCTGCTTATTGTGATACTTTTGTTGCATTGTGATACTTTAGTAAGTTTATCTTCCACACACCGCGCTCTTCCGTCTTGTTGGTGCGTCTCTGAAGTAATCTAGTAGTAGGGAATGGATCGCACTCAATTTTTCTTCTTTCTTGTGGTTTTATTTTATTTTATCTTTGCAGGGACTGACATGACAGACGTTTCGGCTGCACAGAGCCTTCTTCAGTGTCATGTCAGTCCCTGCAAAGATAAAATAAAATAAAACCACAAGAAAGAAGAAAAATTGAGTGCGATCCATTCCCTACTACTAGGATACTTTAGTAAGTAAAATGTAATTATTTTTTAACAAAATGCTGGTTTAGGAGTAAAATTATATCTTTTTTGAAGAGAACAATGTTTTAGGGGTTAATTTTGTCTGAATTTAATGTGATTAGCAGTCACTTGCCTTGAGATAAGCCTTTCTTTGAATGAACAACGAACATAGAAGATTTTACTGTTTTATTGTTTATTCACAGAATAACGGCCTTTTATCGTTTATTCACAGAATAAAAAGAAAATGTTGCTGCCCATTCAGAAATGTATTATTATTATCATTATCATTATTATTAATAATGAAAAAGATGGAATTTACCAATGGGTAACAAAATGTTGTTACGATTTTACACACTCTTTAAGACTGTGCAGAAACTCAACTAACCCTGATGACTCTCCAATCAGCGGCTTGAGTTCTCCCTTGTGTTTGATGGACAGGTGTAAGTGTTTCCTCCTGCCAAGGGACCGGAGAGCTGGCTCCCTCTGTGCCGTTTACCCCACAAGTTCTAGGTCAATACTTTAATCGCCTGCCCTCAAAGTCACGCGCCGAGTTAGCTCCAGACCCAAGGCGATGGCGACACGGAGGGCAGTAGTTTTTAGGGGTTTTTTGTCGGGTAATGTGTGTATACGTGAGTGTGAGTGTGTGAATGTGTGAGTGCATGTGTGCATATGTGCCTGCATGCGTGCATGTGTGGCTGTGTGTGTGTGTGTGAATGGCAGTGCAACAAGCAGGTTAAGTGACACGTAGTTCACACGGAGGTCAACCTCTGCACGTCACCCCTGCAGCCCTCTCCCGGCTCTCCAGCGGACTCGACGTCCTCAACTGCTTGCAGATGTGTCCGGGCCGATATTTCACTGACAAACAGCAGACACGTGCTGCTTTTGATAAAGGCCCCGGTCACTTCCAATCTGCCTCTAGTCTCCCGAGACCTGTGTGCTGTGCTGTGCTGTGCTGTGCTGTGCTGTGCTGTGCTGTGCTGTGCTGTGCTGTGCTGTGCTGTGCTGTGCTGTGCTGTGCTGCTCTGTGCTGCTCTGTGCTGTGCTGTGCCACATTACTCTACACTGCTGCTGTGCTGTGCTGTGCTGTGCTGTGCTGTGCTGCTCTGTGCTGCTCTGTGTGCTGTGCCACATTACTCTACACTGCTGCTGTGCTGTGCTGTGCCACATTACTCTACACTGCTGCTGTGCTGTGCTGTGCTGTGCCACATTACTCTACACTGCTGCTGTGCTGTGCTGTGCCACATTACTCTACACTGCTGCTGTGCTGTGCTATGCTGTGCTGTGCTGTGCTGTGCTGTGCTGTGCTGTGCTGTGCTGTGCTGTGCTGTGCCACATTACTCTACACTGCTGCTGTGCTGTGCTGTGCTGTGCTGCTCTGTGCTGTGCTGTGCCACATTACTCTACACTGCTGCTGTGCTGTGCCGTGCTGTGCCACATTACTCTACACTGATGCTGTGCAGTGCGGTGCGGTGCTGTGCTGTGCTGTGCGGTGCGGTGCTATGCCACATTAAGGGCAGATTATAGTTCAGCAACGGCGCCTGTTGGTTCTGGTCGCTAACCACTGTTGATGTTATAGATCTGTGCACGAGGTCTCATGTCGTTAGCCACATTTGGCTACATAGCTACAAAGCTAAGTACAGCAGTCAGACTGCAGGCATTGTGTCGCGAGTGCTAAACTGATGTATTGTTTGTTTGTTACTTACTAATTCAGTCATTGTAGCTTCATTTATTTGCACACACTAGAAAGACAGCATTCGTATTACACAGAATATCTACAATTTGGCTCTCGTAAACTACCGGAGAACTGTGCCGCCACGAGAACAAGGAAGTAGCGAGACGACCAATCACAGCGACTTTTCTCTGCTACCTTCGCAACCGTCTGTCACGTAGTCAGGATTTTTTTGAGGCACGCGACGACGGTTGCAGAGCCTCTGCGCGGGGGGCGTGGTCGCGCACAGACAGTTGCACAGGCTCTGCAACCGTCAGCGCCAATAAGTATAAATTGGCCTTTCTGCTGTGCTGTGCTGTGTAGTGCTGTGCTGTGTTGTGTTCTGCTGTGCTGTGTTGTGCCACATTACTCTACACTACTGCTGTGCTGTGCCACATTACTCTACACTGATGCTGTGCTGTGCGGTGCTGTGCTGTGCTGCGCGGTGCTGTGCGGTGTATTGCTGTGCTGTGCGGTGTATTGCTGTGCTGTGCTGTGCTGTGCGGTGCATTGCTGTGCGGTGCGGTGTGGTGCTGTGCTGTGCTGTGCGGTGCTGTGCCACATTACTCTACACTACTGCTGTACTGTGCTGTGCCGTGCTGTGCCGTGCTGTGCTGTGCCGTGCTGTGCTGTGCGGTGCTGTGCCACATTACTCTACACTACTGCTGTGCTGTGCTGTGCTGTGCTGTGCCACATTACTCTACACTACTGCTGTGCGGTGTGGTGCTGTGCTGTGCTGCTCTGCGTAGTGTTGTGCTGTGCTGTGCTGTGCTGTGCTGTGCCACATTACTCTACACTGCTGCTGTGCTGTGCTGTGCTGTGCTGTGCTGTGCTGTGCTGTGCTGTGCTGTGCTGTGCTGTGCTGTGCTGTGCTGTGCTGTGCTGTGCTGTGTGGTGCTGTGCTGTGCTGTGCCACATTACTCTACACTACTGCTGTGCTGTGCTGTGCTGTGCTGCTCTGCGTAGTGTTGTGCTGTGCTGCTCTGCACGGTGCTGTGCGGTGTGGTGCTGTGCTGTGCTGTGCCACATTACTCTACACTACTGCTGTGCCGTGCAGGAGTCTGTGGTGCTGATGTTGGTGCTGTGCTGCACCACACATCACTGCTGCTGCTCTATGTAAAATACTCTGCCCACTTGCGGTCGGCCTCTTAGAGCAGTCCTGATAAAGGAGAACACCCTATCAGGAGAGGTCCAGTGATCTACCTTTATCATCCATCCACTCTTTGAAAAGGTATGCTGGATTAGTGTATGTTGTTTATTTATTTTTTATTTTTTTCTTGTTTTCTCTTTTCTTTCCCTGCCTATTTTTACTTCTTCCTCCCATGTGTCTCTGCAGACCCCAGTGTCTGGGATAGGTTCTGGTCCACTAATGAATCCTTGTGAGAATGTCCTCACTGGAACAGAACACCATCTGTTTCTGAACCCCGAAACCGGCCGAGACCCAACCCAACCCATCCAAACCCCTTGTCTCTGTCATGGCTGCTGGAAATAATTGCTGACTTTTTTCTAGCTTACATTTAACTCAGAAGTACCCTGATAGTGCAAGACACACACACACAAACACTGACACACACACAGACACAGACACACGCATGTACACACGCATGTACGCACGCACGCACACACACACGCACACACACACACACAATATCCCATGTTCCTGAGAAGGTTGCTCCACACCAGCTCTCACTGAAATCGTATCACTCCTCATATCAGTATATCGTAATGGAAATCAAACCATGCCAACACGTGTGTGTGTGTGTGTGTGTGTGTGTGTGTGTGTGTGTGTGTGTGTGTGTGTGTGTGTGTGTGTGTGTGTGTGTGTGTGTGTGTGTGTGTGTGTGTGTGTGGTTGTGTGGGGGTGTGTGTGTGTGTGTGTGTGTGTGTGTGTGCGTGCGTGCGTGTGTGTGTGTCTGCGTGCGTGTGTGTGTGTCTGTGTCTGTGTGTGTGGTTGTGTGGGTGTGGTTGTGTGTTTCGGTGTGTGGTTGTGTGGGTGTGGTTGTGTGTTTCGGTGTGTGTGTTTCGGTGTGTGTGTGTGTGCGTGTGTTTGCGTGTACGTGTGTGTGTGTGTCGGTGTGGGTGTGGGTGTGTGTTTGTGTGTGTGGGAGGGTGTGGGTGTATGTGTGTGTAGATTCTCATATAGGTCATGGTACACCTACGCTCTTTGGACAAACCATGCCAAGTCATTCAACACCATCTAGATATTCCTCCCTTATCTCATTTTATAGGTCAAACCATTTTAATTGTTTTATTGCTTATCACTGGGCAACCTGTTAACATGGCGACAGAGGTGGCAAAGGGTTATTTACAGCATGGACTCTGTCTCCTCACCAATGCCCATCCTCTCTCAGACACAACGGACACGCTTGCTTGGGGCTTTCTGACTGGACGATACTTTCACTGTTAACTTCAGACTGTGATGCTTTGGGACAACCTTGTGAACCACACAGGGTGAGGGAGGATGATGTGGCAAGGAGATGTCTGGTCAAAAAAAGATGCCCCTAACAAGCTCAGCATCTGACATGCAGCATTGTCCCATCTGAATAAAATACAGCAGATGTTTGGTCAAAAAAGGATGCCCCTAACAAGCTCAGCATCTGACATGCAGCATTGTCCCATCTGAATAAAATACAGCAGATGTCTGGTCAAAAAAAGATGCCCCTAACAAGCTCAGCATCTGACATGCAGCATTGTCCCATCTGAATAAAATACAGCAAAGGGTTTTTTCCACCATGATGGACACTCTGTCTCACCTTTCCTCCATCCCTTCATGTCCTTTGAGACTAATAAAGTCTACTCTAGTTTACACAACTACTCTACTGCACTAGTCTACAGCACTCTACAGTGAGTGAGTTCACATGCTGTTCAGTATCCCGAATATTATCGCTTAAAGGGGTATGCCACTATTTTGGGGCTTAATACAGTTAAAATCGTTGGCTGGGGTTTATAAAGGTGGTAAAGTGTCTTATTTTTCATGTAAGCCGTTGTCTTACTTAAGACAAGTTAAAAGAGGGAGCATGTCGCTAAGCTAGTGAAAGTCAATGGATCCATGTAGCATGCTACAATGCTACACGGATACATTGACTTTCATTAGCTTAGCGACATATTCCCTCTTTTAACTTATCTTAAAGCAGGACAACGCTTAACATGAAAAATAAGACACTTTACCACCTTTATAAACCCCAGCCAACGATTTTAACTGTATTAAGCATCAAAATAGTGGCATACCCCTTTAAGTATCCCTAGCGTTTGAGCATATAAACACCTTTTCCCGACATCAGTATCCCGAATAAGGCCTTATTCGGTATGCTGACAAATCGTGATATGCTAGGTGGAGTATTCCGTCAGAAGTCGGGATACTGACGCATGTAAACACCTTATCCCGAATACAGGGGCTTCCCAAAGAGCGCTGTTGCTGGTCTTTGCAGGAAATGAAGGTCTTGCGTCCACCCAACAACAGAAGCTCTTCGCTCCTCCCCGCGCCACTCGTACGAGGAGCGTTTAGGAAATGGCCGTCTGACACAGCCGCTCTGTTTTCTTTTCTCCCCCAGCGACAGACACATGCTGAAAAAGCCCTCCAGGCCTGACCAAACGCATGAAATTGAGTATTGATGATTTTTTTTCCCTCCCTGGCTGTTCGCTGTTTTTTTTTTCGACTCGGTGCACTTAAAGCAATGAGGGCAGGATGGCTGAGAAGGAGATGATGGTTTGTTTTTGAGTGTGTGTGTGTGTGTGTGTGTGTGTGTGTGAGTGTGAGTGTGAGTGTGTGTGAGTGAATGTGTGAGTGAATGCCTGTGAGTGTGTGTGAGTGTGTGTAAGCGTGAACTTCTGTCTCTCATCATGCACACAGTGCACACACACTCAGGTACACACACACACACACACACACACACACACACACACACACACACACACACACACACACACACACACACACACACACACACACACACACACACACACACACACACACACACACACACACACACAGCAAGATGGAGATGGGGGTTATGGAGGAAGAGTCAGTGCTAAATGTTGTTGTCCGTCACCATGCTATGCGAACCAAAACAAAATATCAACAAAACACAGACACACAGACACACAGACACACAGACACACACACACACACACACACACACACACACACACACACACACACACACACACACACAAGCACACACACTCACTCACATTTGAGGCGGCAGCGTTTCGTTGCCCGACTCTCCTGGACGCCTATTGATTGACAGCTGGCTCCAGAGCCTCTCAGGCCTCTTAAAATACCAAGGCCTATACTCACACACACACACACACACACACACACACACACACACACACACACACACACACACACACACACACACACACACACACACACACACACACACACACACACAGGCCCATACCGCTCAGCCGCTTCAGGTTTCAGCCGCAGGCCGGCGGGCCAGGGCCCCTTCATTGTCTGACTGCTTCCCCACTCCTGGCTCCACTGGTCCCCCCGCCCAACACTGCCCTACCTACCCCAGTCTACCCATACCCTGCCTGGCTTGTCCCAGCTGACTGCCCCAGTACAGGCAAAAGGTGAGTTTGACACTCTGTGTGTGTGTGTGTGTGTCTGTGCGTGCGTGCGTGCGTGCGTGTTTATGTCATAGGTGTGGTTGATAGAAGGGTCTGCAGAATGGGTGATGAGTGACTAAGGACCTTCTCACAGCTCCTAATGTGTCTCCTCTTTCTTTGTGTGTGTATATGTGTGTGTGTGTGCACATGGACAACTCTGCGTGTCTGATCTGACACTTCCTTTCATGCGCTGGTGTTGGGGGTTCCAGGGGTGGATTGGCATGGGTGGGGCTGAGAGCCAACGAGATGCGCCCACACACACACCCAGCTCATATACTGACTCATCCTTGTGTGTGTGTGTTTGTGTCAGTGTTAATTTTGTCATCCATTTTTCTATTTAGTCTTAGTCTTAGTCTTGTGTCAAAGTCCATTCTTAGTCTTAGTCGCTTTTAGTCTTTCAAAAATCATTCCATTGGAGCTGTAATAATTGTGTGTGTGCGTGTGCGTGTGTGTGTGTTTGTGTGTGTGTGTGTGTGTGTGTGTGTGTGTGTGTGTGTGTGTGCGTGCGTGCGTGCGTGTGAGTGCATGTGTGAGTGTCACAGTACACCATGTTTTACAGACTTACAGTGACTCCATGGTTTCACTGTGGCTAATCCCTGAAGAACACAGGATCTGTTATCCTCAATGGATTAAAGCTCCATGTAAGGGATGAAGCGGAAGTATAGTAATAATAGGCTAAATACGATCATCTATTTGCTAAATATGCTAACATCTAATATGCTAAATATGGTCATCTATTTAACACTTTCGTTAAGCGTCTTGACAAATCATGTATCGTTTACACTGACGTGTACTGTATGAACAGCAGGCTTGTACTGTGCTCCATTCAATAGTTTTGAAGCATCCGTGATTGATCTTAAAGACGAAATGAAGCAGTCACCTAATATAGGTGTCTATAACACCAGTAAGATAAGCCATCAAATATATATATATTTTAAGTCTGAAATTTAAGCCGTTAATATAAAGCACAGACACGTAACGTTTCTGTTAACGTTTCCAGCCAACAGCGGGTGACGTCACGCGAATGGTAGCAAAGGTCTTTCTGTATCTGATGGCTACTATTGCAATGCTGTTGATAGTAGTGAATTAAACATTTAGGCCTTGCGTGGCTGATTATGAGCTTATTTGCTCAATCCAATGAAGCAAGAATACGTGTTTGGGTGGGACAAAATAAATACGAGGCATGAAGGCAGACAAGACATCCCATCACATGAACCACAGGTAAACAAGCAGCTTGTTTGCTAAGGTGACAAGTCACTAACACATTTTGACATGAGCCAATATGATCACTATTCATAATCGTGCAATGTTGCAGTTTCATACCTTCATCTTCCGATGATTTCGCCATCATTTTCCAAGCACCTGAATTAATTTGACTTCACATCTCCGTGCCCACGTTTATCGAAATCCAGTCAACAATAATCCAAGGCAACGCTATTCCAGCCAGTTTGAGGATGCATTCTCGGCTTCAATATCAAAATAATTTACTACAATAGATGCCGATACTTTAATAAGCATGCCATAACTTAATGTAGGCCATGATAGTTTAATGTAGGCATGTACAGTACTCATTTCCCGTGACATCAACTTCAAATCACCAAAGCTCCTCCGAGAGCGAGACGAGAGAGGGGAGGAGAGCCACACACACAGGGAACTTAATGTAGGCCATGATAGTTTAATGTAGGTATACAGGCCCTTCACAAAGCTTTCCAAACTTCCACCAATTTTGCAAGTTATTTTCAAGTATGATTGAATTGGACCACATAGCCAACTTCACGACATGAGCTTTCAGATTAGCGTCCAACAATGCACGAAAAAGATGTTAATGGTGACGGTCTCTCACTACAAATCTATGAGGGCGAGCAAGCACACACACCACCACGGAGAATGAGCCCAATGGAAAAATAGAAATACTGCTGACTACATTGTGGTCGATACGGACATCGGCGCAGACAAATATATTTATCTTTAACCCAGGCCACTTACTTATTTTCTTACTTAATGGTGGATTGATTTTAATATTTTACAGTGATGACAAGATTGTTTATTATAATATAAATAGCCGAGTCACAGCTACGTCTTGTCCTATTAAAGTCCTATGGTAGATACCATACCATTCGCGTTACGTAGGCGGCGAACATGGCTGTGCCCTTGTGGCGAAACTCGGTAATAACATGTCATTTTTCAGCAAAACTACATAAAAGTGCAGTCCAACGAACATCCATTCGTTTATGAAAATAAATAAAATGATAGATTGAAAAAATGATAGTAGTTGTCAGTGCTTCATTTCCACTTTAAAGAATACTTCTGCCCCAAATTTCCAGACGCGTACCTTAGCAAGACTGAGAAAAAGTGCCGACAACGCCAGCTCGTTGTGTCTGACTGTCAATCAAAGGAATTCTAAAACAATTCTAGCTGCCAATCAACCCAAATAACAATCCTCATTGGTGATTTAAACAAGTGTCAGGGCAAAAAAATGTTTGGGTTGTTTGAAAGGGACGGGAAAGTACCATTTGAACGAAACAGAGCCAACTCAAGGAGATGCATCATTTCAAGTCTCCCATAGAGATGCATGGGGAATGGTGCTCTACTTTCTCGTTCCACCCAAAAATTGTCTCATGTCCCGCCCCCAGTGGTTGCTTCAGTAGACATAATGAGTGGAACGTACAGCATCCCCTTTATTCAGGTCAGTGGTCGGTTATGTTTTTCTCTGTCCCATGCTATATCAGTTTCACACGGCTTATCAAAGTATGTAACAGCATGTAAAATTATGTCATGCATTGTGCATGGGCTAAGGTTGGTTTTGGGGGAAGCCCTTGTTTTTTCATACTGTGCTTAAGATTTAAATAAATTGTCACATATCTATGTAACCATGGCTGGGACAGATAATCTTCTAATCCAGTATTACAATAAATCATGCAGTTCATTTGGGGAGGAGACACAGATTGTCTTACAATGGTGGCACATGGGCTCACAGAGACACGCACACATGCAAGCATGCAAGCACACAGGCACGCACGCACGCATGCACGCACGCACACACACGCGCGCGCTCACACACACAGGAGTGACTGCAGTCATGTCCTTTGTGATTGCATTACCTTCGTCTGTGTTTACCAGCAGAGTGGCCCGCTTGGCCCCTCCTGATACACACTGCAACTGCACGCACTGGCCGACTCGTGTGTGTGTGTGTGTGTGTGTGTGTGTGTGTGTGTGTGTGTGTGTGTGTGTGTGTGTGTGTGTGTGCCTGTGTGTCCGTGTCTACGGCTAGCTCATCCACCGAAAGCCCTCCTAATGAAATTTAGGTCAATCTCGTCCGGCAGCCCAGGGGGTAAGAGGTTAACGCTAACATGAGGTCAGTCATATAACACACGTGTGCACACACACACACACACACACACACACACACACACACACACACACACACACACACACACACACACACACACACACACACACACACACACAGGTCAGTCGTACAACCCGCCCCCATCCTGAATGAAAAGGGAAAGGCCACTTTTGTGGTGGCTAGTTGAGAGGTCGCAGGGGTCGTAAGGTCAGTGTCACGGGGTCGGCTGCCAGGGCTCCCTTTGGTGTTATATATTACGACCCAACGACGAGAGCCGATCGGGAAAAAAATTAGTACGTCTTTCTTTTCCTCTTCCTCTTCTCTTATTGCCCTCTCTCTTCTCAGTCGTCTTGTCCTCTAGTCTTCCCAGTATCTTATTTCCCCCCTCATGTCTCTCCTTCTCCCTCTCTTTTATTCCCTTTTTCTCGTCTTTTACCACCTTTCTCTCTTCTCCAGGTCCTTTTTCTAGGAGGCGTTCCTCCAATGAGTTGCTCCCTCTGACACCGCGCCCCTTTTGCAGCGACCCGTCCCCTGAAAAAAAGGCAAATAGTAAGTGCTTATAGTAACTGGCAATAAACATTCATTGTAATGTTATTACAACAATTTGTTAATACTGTAGAAATAACCCTTTTGCATGATTTTCAATAAGTTTATAACTATTGTAATATTTCCCGATGTCATTGGGGTGGGGCTTTGCGATAGTGCCGCCCCGGGCCGTTCCACGGTCGACCCGCACGTAGGACTGCCCCTGCTCTCTCTTGTTACCCCCTTGTGTCTCTCCTTTTCTCTTTTCCTCTTCCCTCTTTTCTTTCCTCCAGGTCCTCTCACTTATTCCGCCCTCTCTCTCTTTCATTTCCAGACTGTTCTCTTTTGCATTTCCTCTCCCTTCTGTTTTTTCTTCTTCTTCTTCTTCTTCTTCTTCTTCTTCTTCTTCTTCTTCTTCTTCTTCTTCTTCTTCTTCTTCTTTGTCTTCTTCCTCCCTTCTCTCTCTCTCTCTCTCTCTCTCTCTCTCTCTCTCTCTCTCTCTCTTCTATATTTTCCGAAGACGGAGTGGGGGTTGCTAGTGGGGGATTGGTGAGAGGTTGAAGTGACGCTGTTTGGCGCCCCTTAATTGAGGGAAGAGGAAGTCCGAGAGGGCCACCACTCACACTCAGGGTCACAGGGACGACACCACACTGCACCGCACCACACCACATGACATGACATGTGTCTCTGATGCTCTTTACGGGACCCCAAGGCCAAACGTGTGTGTGTGTGTGTGTGTGTACGTGTGCATGTGCGTGAGCGTGCATGTGTGTGTGAGTGTGTGTTTGTGTTTGTGTATGTGTTTGCAAGTGTGTGCTCGCGAGTGCGCTTTTGTGTTTATTTTTGTGTCAGGCTTTTGAGCGGAAG
>NC_085867.1:21023204-21025704 GCF_034702125.1 Engraulis encrasicolus | reverse complement strand
ACAGTAAAATGCAAGGGAATGGAATGCCCAATACAAAAATGTCAATTTCTCAAAATGTTCCAAAACGAATATACGTCATTTTGCAAAGAAGCTCTCCAAAGTATTTGCCCCACATCCCACAAACAAAGATGACAATGACAATACAAAGGAGGAGAGGACAGGACAGGAGAGAAGAGAGGGCCAGAGGGATGTTTTGGATACAGAGGAAGAGGGAGGAGTAAATGGTGCAGTACTCATGAACGGCGTGACGTTTTCCTTGTGCGTTACGCCCATTTGTGGGGGAAAACAGGTAATGCAAGTCAATTGGTGGTGTTGGGGTTTAATAAACGAAAGATAAGGACCTGTAGACAAGCGTTGTTCACGCGCAACATGCCAAAAACGTGTCGTGTTGCCGGCTGTTCAAATAATATAGACAAACAGCCGTGGCTGAAGCATGGAAAGTGTTCATTTAGGCTAGCCGATGTAGCATGTAAGTCAATGAGACATTCGGTTTGTTTTCACCCATAAAGGGGCGTAGCGCAAATTAAAGAGCAAAGTACCAGGATGGCCGTTCATGAGTGTGGTTGGGCAGCCGTGTCCTAATGGATAGGGAGGTGGTCTTGCTGTAACATCAGAGGGTTGCAAGGTTCGAATCCCACCCTACACCTCCATCCACGGATCAGGTTCTCTCCATGAAGGCTCACAATCCCACCTGGGAAGTCAACAGGGGTGGGTGAACAGGTCACTTGTCTCGGGCCCAGGGAGAGAGGGGGCCCAGAATTGGATTCTCATGACTTTGTCCTGGACCCAGCCAAAGCTGTAAGCGGCCCTGCAACCCAATATTGCTTCAAGGCCTTTAACCAACACCCTGTTCATAGCTGTAAGTCATGTAATATCTGTTTGAAAATACTCTGGAGTGGGTGGTGGTGTAGTGCGAAGGTGGGTGGTGGAGGACAGCATGTGGCGTGGCATGGAGAGGGGTGATGCCTGTTATTAAGTCGAAGTAAACTAATGAATGGCACTATGCTTGCTTCACATGGGGCTCCACTGTGATCTGTGATGATGGTATACTGTGTGTGTGTGTGTGTGTGTGTGTGTGTGTGTGTGTGTGTGTGTGTGTGTGTGTGTGTGTGTGTGTGTGTGTGTGTGTGTGTGTGTGTGTGTGTGTGTGTGTGTGTGTGTGTGTGTGTGTGTGTGTGTGTGTGTGTGTATGTCTGTGGGGAAGGGTAGGGGGGGGCGCTTTGTGTGTATCAATAGCTGTCTGCTCTTCCTCTAAGACTAAGCAAGTGGTTGAGAATGTGTGTTGTGCTTTTTGTCCCATATGAAAAAGAATTATATGATTCATATACAGCAAACATGCATGTTCCTTACATGAAATCGTATAGAAAAAATGTGCCAGATTTACAAGAGTCACTTATGCGTTTTCTAATATATGTCTATCATGATAGTCGATTATGGCCCCTTTTCGAAAAGAAATACTATATGGAACTTATACGCATGCCGTATAACATGGCTGTATGCAGTATAAATTCTTATAAGAGTTTGACATGCCCACAATGCATAATACTATATTATATTGACTAAAACATAGGAGAAAACTACTATATTCCTATAGAAATAATGCACGTTGTAGCGAAGGGGAGTAGAGTTGCCCAGCTGGGACTTGAACCCAGACCTTCTGGGGTAGTAAACCGGGGCTCTGACCGCTACACCAACGAGCCAGGCTCGTTGGCATGTTAGTCAGAACACACCCACAACCCTAGTGATGGTCACTCCATCACACTGCCTTCCCCTTCGGGAAGCGCACCCGTGCGCTTCACACACTCATGGTGTCCCTCACGCAACTGCCCATCAACTGCCCATCATGCTTCTCCCATCCAGTGTGCCCCGTCATCAATGCTTCACCCATCACTGGGGTCCCTCACACCGGAGTCACCAATCCTGGGGGTCCCTCACATGGAATTACGGCTTACACCCAATGGGTACGCTTCCGATGGCCTCACGATACCATCCCACTTCTGACACCATTTGTAGCGAAGGGGAGTAGAGTTGCCCAGCTGGGACTCGAACCCAGACCTTCTGGGGTAGTAAACCGGGGCTCTGACCGCTACACCAAAGAGCCAGGCTCATTGGCATGTTAGTCAGAACACACCCACAACCCTAGTGATGGTCACTCCATCACACACGTTTTATGTTAAAATCATATTGAAATCTTATTCAATTTACGTATGACATAACACATGTTCCGTAGTTGGATTTTACAGACTTTCTATATTAAGTTTATATTAAGTTTACAACTTGAAATGTAATATTCGTATATGCATTTTATAAAGTTTATACATTTAATTATATGCAAACGTTATTTAATTTGTACATTTCTTAAACAGTTTCTGACACCAATATTTATATGAATTCTGCACATTTCTCATATGAAGCATGAGACTTTAAATGTAAGCTTAATATTCGTATATAACACAGGCCTAGACAGTCTAAATAAGCTCCCAGAAAAAAACAACCTGAC
>NC_085867.1:21005704-21008204 GCF_034702125.1 Engraulis encrasicolus | reverse complement strand
ACATAAAGCCCAGGCCAAATGGCCAGTCCAGACAGGAGCTGTAGCAGGCCAGAGAGCGCCTCTCTCCCCCTCGCTAATCTAATTTAGCACGATAAACATCAACATCTGTGTTTAGTTTGCTACAAATTTCAGACATATCTTTCATTACTCGGACACTTGGGTTGGGCTTGATTTCTCTCTTTCTTTTTCTCTCGCCCTTCCTTTCTCTTACTCTTACTCTCTCGTCTTTTTTTTCCTACTGTACACCCTCATCTCCCTCTTTTCCTCCGCACAGCCTCATGCAGAGACACCAAAAAAGCGAGAGAGAGAGAGAGAGAGAGAGAGAGAGAGAGAGAGAGAGAGACAGAGAGAGACAGAGGGAGGAAGAAAATAACCGTATCAGGAAATTGACCACTTGTCCTCCTGTGGTAAATTAGGGCCTAGCGAGAAATGTAATTTATGTTGCATTAAGATGGCTATTGCAAAGAAATTGGATGAAACAGGACCAATATAACCTTCTGGTGTTTGTGTTGTAGAGGTGGATGGTACATGTTCAGGAATAGACACAAAGACAGCTTTTGTTTTTCTCCCTGACGTGATGATGTGAGCTCTTTTTTATGCCTGGGAAGTGTCATCCTCATCCTCACCTCTTCTGTCGGTGTATGTCCTGTTATGATGTGTTCTAACACCAGTTCTTTCCCCCATCCCTATATCTCTGTATCTCTAAATGCATGTGTCACACACATGCTATGGGAATTATGGGAAATACCAAATACCAACAGGAAAAGCACAAATGTACACCCCAACATGTGTGGTATTTTTCACTGGGCAACTCGTAGAATATTTTGACACACGAGTTGCCCAGATGAGACAACCTTTGACCCTCTCAACAGAGAAAATTGTACTTTGTTTCTCTCAAAAATGCACTACATTGTTTGCAGGCAGCGTAAAATAATTAGAAACCGTTCAATAGAGACAGTTGTTTGAACGGCTCTTTGAAAGGAACGAGCCACTTTGATGTGGATCCCGTCAAAGAGCCAGAACTCCCATCTCTATTGGCCACATTAGGCCACATTATATTTGCCCCCTAGGCATTTGTCCCCTTGCCCATCCCATCTCTCAAGAAGCAAGCTAAGACTCTTCTCGTCCATGACTATTTATTTGCACTATGCTTGGGCTGCCCCAGTCCCAGGTACACTCATGGGGTATGTGTGTGTACTCTACTTAGCCCTGTGCTAATGTACTTAAAATAACGTACCCTACTTAGCATCTGCACTTATTGTTCTGTGTTTCCTTTGCACTTTGTATCTGCACGTGTTGTAGGCTATGATTATGTCTTCGATTGTAAGTCGTCGCTTTGGTTAAAACGCATCTGCCAAATGCAATGTAATGTAATGTAATGTAATGCAATGTAATGTTCCCCTCCCTCTCATGCCTAACCTCCAAGCTCCAGCCCCTTGCATTCGCGCCCTCTGTCCCCTGCCTTAACCAAGTCAAGATCATGTTTTATATTCCATTGCATGGCCTCATTGGTTGCGTCTCTCTCTCTCTCTCTCTCTCTCTCTCTCTCTCTCTCTCTCTCTCTCTCTCTCTCTCTCTCTCTCTCTCTCTCTCTCTCTCTCTCTCTGCCCCCTGCCTCCCTCCCTCCCCAGCCAAACCTTCTCCACGCTCCTGTCTACTCCCTAACCTAACTGACCTCCACTTCCCTTACATCATCCCTTTAGCCCCCTCTCTCTCCCCCTCCCCCTCCCACCCCACCCCACCCCAGCCCAGCCTAACGTACCCCGGCCCCCAGACCTTCTGCCCCCCACTCCCCCTTCCTGCCCCTCTGAGGCAAAGGTCAGGGCCCATTGTCCCAGACTGATTACTGACACCATTACAAGCAGACTGGCTGGGGCAGCAACCCCCCACCCCACCCCACCCTAACCCCAGGCCACCCTACCCCCGCCCCACCCCCACCCCTTTCTCCAGACTGACTGGTGTCATACTCCCCCCGGTGTCTTCATCCCCCCCCCCCAAAAAAAGGTTTGGGCGTTCTGCACACCCCCACCCACACCAATACCCACACCCAGGGCCACTGGCAGCTTTAGCCAGGCCCGGGACAAAGTCATCTCAAAGGGCCCTCCTCCTTCAGCACCTATCATACACAGAGGACCCGATTCTGGTCCTTCTCTCTCTTTGTGCCTGGCATATCTGACCCCTTTGTCCCCCCTCTGTCAGCTTCCCAGCCCACGCCCTCTACCCTCCACCTCCAGACTGACTGGTGCAGCACTCTGTCCGTCAGCCAGCCAGCGTCCAAATGACGGGGGAGGTGGCCCGCTTTGTTGTCAGCTGACCCCTGTGACAATAGAGGGGATCATCCGACAAAACGCCGCTGAATAGGAGGTGAAGGAGGGGTCACGGGGGCGTCACTCACGGCAGAGGGCAGCGCCACCGCGGATGAAAACATCAAGTGTCATGTCACGAGAGAGAGAGACGGGGAGGGAGAGAAATATATATAGGGAGAAATAGAGAGAAAAAG
>NC_085867.1:20998204-21003204 GCF_034702125.1 Engraulis encrasicolus | reverse complement strand
TGTAATGGGCTCAATAAGATGACACGCATGCTAATAAAATATTAAAATTAAAATATGAAAGCCGGTGCATGCACTTATACTATGTGCCATAATGATCATGCAGGATCACGCATTACATTACATTAGATTGATGGCACGCATATGAGTGCAATACTGTGAAGACACTTGCACTAACGATACTCATATGTACTCACAGGGCCAGGTTTGCCGCTAGCCATAAGCAGAGTGAGCAGAGCGCTTAGGGCCTCAACCACTTTACCCCCAAAATTGGGGACTCATTAACTGAGATTGCCTAAAAAAGGTAATGTAAAAATATTAAATTACATTACAAGACATAGGCCTATTTTTATTAGTTACCAGAAGGGCCATCATTTTTTGGGCATACTGGAATTGTGAATACTGGAAGAAGTATTATTATTATTATTTTTATTATTATTATCATTATTACTATTATTATTATTATTATTATTATTATTATTATTATTATTATTGTTATTATTATTATTATTATTATTATTATTATCATTATTATTATTGTTATTGTTATTAGTAGTAGTAGTAGTAGTAGTAGTAGTAGTAGTAGTAGTAGTAGTAGTAGTAGTAGTAGTAGTAGTAGTAGTAGTAGTAGTAGCAGTAGCAGTAGCAGTAGCAGTAGTAGTAGTAGTAGTAGTAGTAGTAGTACAAACCCCAACTCCGATGAAGTTGGGACGTTTGGTAAACAGTGAATAAAATCAAAATGCTATAATTTTCAAAACATTCAATCCATTCATTAGATGGAGAATAGTGAAAAGACAAAATATTAAGTGTTAAAACCGAGAAAAAAATATTGTTTTATGGGACATATGTACTCATTTCTAATTTCATAAATCCAACACGTCTCAAAAGAGTTGGGACGGGGATCAGTGAAATTTAGTAAACATCCAAATAAGATAAAACAACAAAGAAGAACATTTCAAAATGAATTGTACTGACGGACAATATAGGTGTCCAGGTATAAGATCATCACAGAGAGGCTGAGTCACTCAGAATTAAAGATACAAAGGGAATAATTACCATAGTTATTACATACATTTTTGAATTCCCTTTGATTTACCACGATTGAGTGTATATAAGAAATATTTTTGTTAATAAAATCATTGTATAGGTTCATGACATCATGAAATATATATTGGCTGTAGTCTCACTCTAGCACTCCAGGAATCAGAGCTATTGAAAATTGACCATGTTAAGAATGCTTAATGCATGAAAATGATACAGGGGTGTAACATTCTCCTAAGCACCTGAGCTCACTTGAAATAGACCCAGAAGACATGGGAAACTGTCCTTTGCTTACAGAAGTCAGCAGAAGTTGTAGAAGTCCATTCTTTTTGACAATAATAGAGCATTGCACATCCTGTGCTACAGTGAAAATGGACCATCCAACTTGTGTTAGTGCTAGCTTCAAAAGTCAGCCTCTATGATGGCATGCGGGTGCAGTAGTGCATTGGTTAAGATGTTCTCACTCATCTGTAGAGTTAAATACAGTGCTGAATGGTATAAATGGGTTTTAAACAGCATGAAAAGCCACTCATGCATTATATTTTGAAGGGAGATCTTCGATTAATACCACATAGTAAGGTCAAATTGCATTCTCTACTATGTTTTAACAGTTTGGCTCCATCATAAGGACCAGCAGGGGATAAAATGGTCGGTTTTTGGTCAAGACCTGTCACACTGTAAGCACTGCAGAAAGGAAAACATTGCAAAACATGACAAGGAATACACCCACCATTTAAGCTGGTGAAATCATGTCCAAGATAGGAATTAACACTGTTTTTTATATAAAATCATCTCATCGGTTAACTGTTAAGTATTGTCTTTTGTTTTGTTTTTAGTCTTCCTCGACATTTGTTGCCATTTATTGTCCCCGTCCCAACTCTTTTGAGACGTGTTGGATTTATCAAATTAGAAATGAGTACATATGTCCCCCAAAACCATATTTTTTTTCTTGGTTTTAACACTTAATATGTTGTCTTTTCGCTATTCTCCATCTAATGAATAGATTGAATGTTTTGAAAATGATAGCATTTTGATTTTATTCACTGTTCACCGGAGTTGGGGTTTGTAGTAGTAGTAGTAGTAGTAGTAGTAGTAGTAGTAGTAGTAGCAGTAGCAGTAGTAGTAGCAGTAGCAGTAGCAGTAGCAGTAGCATTAGCAGTAGTAGTAGTAGTAGTAGTATTTCATTATGAGGGGGACTCCTGACCAGTTATGCTTGGGGCCTCCAAAGCCTTAGCAGCGGCCCTGAACAGGACCTATATGATGTGTACAGTAGCAGGACCCTGTAGGGACCTACAGTGCAGGCGGATGAATATTTTATGAGTGGTGTTATGTGCTCTGGTCAGGAGCGCTGTGGCTTGTTCTCTAGTTTTGCTGCCTTCCTGATCAGAACAGGATCCAGGGCCCTGCGGCTTCTGTGGCCTGGTCCCTACAGCTGCTTAGGTCAGGTCTGGTGCACGAGACAGTTGAAAACGAGAGAGAGAGAGAGAGAGAGAGAGAGAGAGAGAGAGAGAGAGAGAGAGTGAGAGAGAGAGAGAGACAGAGACAGACACAGACACAGAGACAGAGACAGATCGGAGAGACTGTATAGGCTTTTAGAAAGAGAGGGAGAAGAGAGAGGGAGAAATAGAGAAAGACGTGATGCTGACAGGTGAGTGACAGTGAGAGAGTGACAGAGAGAGATAGAGAGAGAGAGAGAGAGAGAGAGAGAGAGAGAGAGAGAGAGAGAGAGAGAGAGTGACAGAGAGAGATAGAGAGAGAGAGAGAGAGAGAGAGGAGCAGGAGGACAGAAGGAGGCATGGAGGGATGGAGAGTAGCCAGTGGTGTTCAAGGTGAGCGGCTTTCGTTTTCAGTGGCCCGGTAAGCTGACACGCTGAGGTCGGCCATGCCACCGTGTCTCTCACTACCACCCCACCCTCCACTACCTACATCGCCACTGAGGCCTCAGAGACTGGCTCTGTGTCAGCCACACACACACACACACACACACACACACACACACACACACACACACACACACACACACACACACACACACACACACACACACACACACACACACACACACACACACACACACACACACACACGTGTGCAAGCACACGCGCACACACCCGTGCAAACCACGGCCACAGAGTGTCTGGTGTGTGTGTGTGTGTGGATGTGTGTTTGTTTGCACGAGTGTGTGTTTGCGTGTGTGACAGAATGGGAGACGGTGTGTGTTTTCTTCAAACAACAATGAAATGTTAAACACCATCGTGAGTGTCTCTACCACAGAATTTGATAGGTGGAGGACGAGGAGGCTGGAGAGCAGTGTGTGTCTGCTGCCCTGGCCACAGCCGAGTGGCTCCAGAGGTGTGTGTGTGTGTGTGTGTGTGTGTGTGTGTGTGTGTGTGTGTGTGTGTGTGTGTGTGTGTGTGTGTGTGTGTGTGTGTTGTGTGTGTGTGTGCGTGCGTGTGTGTCTGTGCGTGTGTGTGCGTGTGTGTGTGTGTGTGCGTGTGTGCGTGCGTGTGTGTGTGTTTGTGTTTGTGTGTGTGTGTGCGTGTGTGTGCTCGCTTGCGTGCGTGCGTGTGTGTGTGTGCGCGCGCGCGTGTGTGCGTGTGTGCGTGTGTGTGTGTGTGTGTGTGTGTGTGTGTGTGTGTGGCTGTCTACTGCTGCTGGTGCTAGGGTGAGGCAACCAGTCAACTGGAGGGGAGGGAAGAGTGACACCTACTGCTGGAGCTGAGGCAGTCCCTGTAGCCGTGGCACAGCTGAAAGAACTGAGCTCTCCTTTACTCTCTCTTAATACGGGTCCGTCTCTCTCGCTTTCTCTTCTCTCCCTCTCCCTCTCTCTCTCTCTCTCTCTCTCTCTCTCTCTCTCTCTCTCTCTCTCTCTCTCTCTCTCTCTGTCTCTCTCTCTCTCTCTCTCTCTCTCTCTCTCTCTCTCTCTCTGTACTGCCTTTTCTCTCCTTTCCCCTCTCCCTCAGTTTCTCTCCTTCCTTCAATGTCTCTTGCTCCCTTTTTTCCCCTCTGCATGTCTCCATTTCTCTACCCCTCCTCTTTCTCAATGTCTCTCTCATGTTCTCCGCTTACCCCAGGGTCAGCAAGGGTCATGGTGACATTTTGAATCCAATTTAAGCCCTCTTCATCAGGCAAGAGGTGGGGAGGGGGGTGGATGAGAGGAGGAGAGGAGGAGAGAGGAGAGGGGAGAGGAGAGGAGGATAGGGGAAATGAGGGAAGAGGAATGGAAGGAAAAGGAGAGGACAGGAGGGGTTGCCTCTAAGCTGCCTCATGCTGGCATAGATTGAGTTAAAGTCAGAGCAAATAGGAGAATGAATGAATGAATGAATGAATGAATGAATGAATGAATGAATGAATGAATGAATGAATGAATGAATGAATGAATGAATGAATGAATGAATGAATATGCGTGTGTGTGCGCGCATGGGTGTGTGCGTGTGTTCCTGCCTGACTGACTGTGTGCGTGTGCGTGTGCGTGTGCGTGTGCGTGTGCGTATGCGTGTGCGTGTGCATGCGCGTGCACGGGGTTGGGTGGGTATTTGGTTGGTTGTATGAGCATGCTGTGTATATTTTCTCCTCTGCACAGTAATTATTATTTTCCACATGGTTTAAAGAAAATAACTCAGATTGTGATAAAATTCCATATTTTAAAAACTAATATTTGTGGAAATTCAACATAGCTATTTTAGTCATTTTAAAACAACACTGTTATTTGTCAAATGTTGATGTTGGTATTAAATATAGCTAAAATTGAAATGACACTAAAAGAAAACAAATTCTTGAAGCGCAACTGAGTATTTAAATAGCAAGATAACTACAGATAGTGCACACTGGAATAATGAAATGGGCAGGGCGTCAGATGCTTAAAATTTAATTATAGTATTTAACATTTAATATACCTCGTCATAAAGTTGATGTTACATAAATTCACTGTTTTTAAATGATTTTACTCATACTTTGTTTTA
>NC_085867.1:20990704-20995704 GCF_034702125.1 Engraulis encrasicolus | reverse complement strand
TGTGTGTTCCGTGGCCGCCTCCTGAGCATGCTCTGATTGGCTCTGCTCAGGACCACGTTCTCAAACCTTCCACCTATGGAAGAACATCACAGGGCCGTGCTTCCACTACTTATAGAACATCAGGGAATCGTGATCACTCCACTAATAGTGGTCAGAGAACATCAGAGAATCGTGATCACTCCACTAATAGTGGTATCAGAGAACGGTGCCAGTGCCGGCTGCTGCATCTAATATCAAACCAAGTGATGTGTTCGTACTATTAGGAGAACATTTAGAGAGAAGCATATTAGCTCCACTCTGAAGGTTTTCAGGCCGACCAGAACGGAGCTGGTGCCGGTGCCCGCACCAGTTACGTTCTGCACTGAAGTGCTTACCTGCGAACCACCCGTGTACATACTGAGCTGACTCTATTTTTTTTCCGCACGTGACAGCGTTAGCCAGATGAACCTGCTGACGTCGACGTTGTCATCATGGTTTGCGGAGGAAAAACAAGTAGCCTATTATAGCCAAGACGCCTAATTCCGCCCGTCCCCCAATTCCGCCCGCCTACTTATAAGTGATGATAGTTAATTATGTATCCACTGTCTAAGTCAGGAATGGATCTCGACATGATACGGAGTTTGTATGCTTACAATTTGAAACGGGTATGGCATTTAAAACCGAGTCAAACGGCCATAAACAGCATTGTGATGTCGTAACGGCAGATGGAACTTTAATTTCACGATGACATTCTGGCTATAAACTCGACCTGGCTGCTTCCCTGTTTCAGTTTAGGACCAAAATTATTCAACCGTTTCCACAGTAACGACCAAACTAATCACAGTTCCTGCATCGCTAAAGCCAGGACTACACTTGTGAACGAAAGCAACACAACAGCATGAAGGAATAATAAACAGTAACGGAAATACAGACGTGACCTGAAATCAAGCGGGCGGAATTTCGCCGGTGAATTGTGCTGAAGCTAGATTTTGGACACGCTGGACGTTATCGCCAAATTACGATAGAAAGGGCGACAAATGTTAGCTAATATTGCTCATTACCTCATCTACACAGTTGCCGCTATCCAAAAATGTACGATAGCATAATTAAATAGTATTTGAAAGAGTGATATTATCAAGTTTTCAGTGAAGTGATCAGTGAAGTGGGCGGAATTTGGCGACCTTACTATATACAGTAGGTTCAGGAACCGGCACCGGCATGGTTCTCAGTCGGCCTAAATGTGCCCTTACAGAAGATCATCAGAAAAAGAGCTCCTGCACCCACATCCACCAAAGACACAGACAGATGCATTCTAGAGGAGCTAAAGCAGAGAGCTTTAAGGGCTCATGTCTCAGCCCCGGACAGTTCTGGAGCCGGTTGCACCAACTGGTCTTTGATAAGCCTGGCCATGACTGCTCAAGTGGTCCTTGAACGTTGAGTTACACCCCACACTCTCTCAGCAGGTCACAGTGTGCTGAACAGAAGTAGAGGCAAAGAAGGCCAGAGCAGAAAAACACACACTGTGTGCTAACACGACTGAAGAATAGCTTTCAACAGCCCTGTACAGTTCTGATACACGGAGATCTGGTGCTGATACTGTCAACATGCAGGGATGGATTACTGCATGGGCCTACCAGGTCCGGGCCCAAGGGCCCAAGAGTCAAGGGGACTCTGAAAGCCAAGCCTCTATATCTACTTTTTCATATTGCGTTAAAATCAGACTGGATATACCCTTAAAGGGGTATGCCACTATTTTGGGGCTTAATATAGTTAACCTCTTACTGCAGCTGGGGTCGCCGGAGACCCTATTCACTTGCTGAAAATGCTTAGCTACATCATAACAACATTGCTATGACATTACAGAGAGCCATAGTGCTGCGCTAAGGGGTTAAAATCATTGGCTGGGGTTTATAAAGGTGGTAAAGTGTCTTATTTTTCATGTTAAGCGTTGTCTTGCTTTAAGACAAGTTTAAAGAGGGAATATGTCGCTAAGTTAGTGAAAGTCAATGGATCCGTGTACCATTGTAGCATGCTACATGGATCCATTGACTTTCACTAGCTTAGCGACATATTCAACATTCAACATTCAACAACATAAGGTCTCTTACATCTGGTGTGAAGCCCTGAATCTGGAGTAGCATCACCCATGGAAGGGGCCTTTCTCATTCTCTCTCTCAGGGGCCCATAGAATCAGAATCTGTCCCTGTCAACATGCACACCACACAGCTCTATTTCGGGCTGGCAACAACACCACCTACTGTAAGCAGTTCTGCTTACTTTGGCTGTGGATCTCGCGCCTAGCAAATAAACAGGGAAATTGGAGTGCTTTTTTTAGAAGCTCATATCTCGACCGAGGAAACGAGTCACTCTCTTGGCCCCATGTACCTGCTGCTATTATTCCTTTTTTTTCTTACATTTTGTTCTTATCACCATTCTTAATCTGTAAAGACACGCTTTGTGACTAATCCACGGTATCAAAACCCTCAAAATCCAGCCCATCCCTCCCGCCTCCTACAGCCTCCTGTGGGTTTTAATATCAGATCTTAACACCGGATCAAAACAACTACTGCTATCCAGGTCACCTCCTTGGCTGCGGGGGAGATTTAAGGCTCCCTCAGCAGAACTCAGTGTCTTACATGTAGATGAGTCAGACCGCCAGGCCTGTCTTGTTCTCTTCCCCTAACCAAGCACAAAAGTCTCTGTTTGTCTTTCCCACTCTCTACTACGCCAATGTCCTCACAGCAAGACGTTCTCTCCTACTCCCCTCCATATTGCAGTATGACAGCAGTCATGCAATCAAGTCTGTGAGCCAGAGGGGTTGGTTTTTACCTAAAAGGGGGCAAAGGCTATCAAACCTTTTCTGAAAGCCTGGAATCTCAGCGTCCCAATGATGTAAGATGGTGATCTGACAGAAGCCAAGGGGGCACATACCCTACATAAATAACGGAATGACAACATACAAAAAAACATTGAAAAGTGCATTGGTTGTGTAGAGAACAGCCAGTGGTACATTGTGTAAAATAAGCGAGGGAGATAGGTAGGAATGGTAGTGGAGTAACTGTGAAGTACTAGTGGGTATTCAAGTCACGGATTTCTTGTGGGTAGGGACTGTCCCTAAAACGTGAGGTATTACTTGGAGTGCTGCAGTGCCCTCTCCCTGATGGTAGGTGTGTGATGAGATGGTGTGCCAGATATGTAGGGTCAGATGTGATGTTTTTGGCTTTCATGGAAATTCGGATGTTGTAATGTGAGGCTAAGGTGGGGAGACTATGGCCAATGATTTTGGAGGCCCTGCGTACCACTCTCTCCAGCTGTTGCTTATCTTGGCTGGTGGTACTGCCATGCCAGACTAGGATGGAGAACGTGAGCGCGCTCTTAATAATAGCATGGCAATAGTGTAACAAATGTAACATGCCTGCTTGACTGACTCCAAATTTCTGCAACTGTCGGAAATACTATTATTTTTGGTGGGCTTTTGAAATGATTAGGCTGGTGTCCAGGGTCCATGACAGGGATGGATGTATGGTGGTGACTAGAAAATGAAAGGAAGAGACCCACTCCACTACCTGGCCGGTAATGTAAATGGGGATATGCTGGCCTCTCTTTTGTCGAAGTCCACTATGAGTTCTTTGGTTTTGGATATGTTGAGTATTAGGTTATTGACTGCACACCACTGCACTAGATGTTTGATCTCATCGCAATGTGATTTTCCATCCCCGTCACATATGAGGTCATAACAGTGGTGTTGTCTGCACATTTTAGAAGTCTGACAGATGAAGAATTGGATACAGTTATTGGCGTATAGAGAGAATAACAGTTGATCCGGTTAGAACTGGTTAGAACCAATTTGATCGGGCCAAAATCGGTTTGATCTGGTTTGATGCAGTTAGAACCGGTTAGAACCAGTTTGAACTGGTTTGAAACAGTTTGTTTGGTCTGGTCAAAACCAATTTAATCTTTATGATCATGACAGCATTGCAGTGTTTGGATTTTGGGTAACACTTTACAATAACGTCCTATTCACAGCTTTATAAACATTTTATGAACATTTAATAACAATTAACACACAGCATTTACAAATGTTTGTTAATGAGTAATAACCAAACTATGCCTGCACAGTGGAGAATCAACTTCTACTGTGTGAGTTGTGTGTGGTTTCAAGCCCTCTGGTCTTTGGAGGAGAAACTTCCAGGACTGCTGTGACTGCGCTGTGTCTGCTGTGTTAGTATAGTATTTCTTGCCCTTATACAGGACACAAGTGGGGGAGAGAGATGGACTAAGGTAGGGTTGGACTCGAACCTGGGTCCCCGTGGGCAGTCAGGTTGTACATGCAGGGCCGGACTAAGTTGTCCCTGGGCCCCTAGGCTACAAGTTGCTGTGGGGCCTCCCAGAAGACAAATTTTGTAACAAAAAGGCAGTGTCAGAACTACGAGCTAGAAATTAAGGGTATGTCTGCCAACTGTGGAGAGGAGTATTAATAAGGTTTTAAAATATACTTAATATGCATTTTTCAATTTCACATCCCGTCACATTTCTGCATTTTTATTTTACTGTTGGCCAATCGTGGGCCCTCTGGCATGTGGGAGGCCCTAGGCATCAGCCATATCTAGCCTGTGTGTTAAGGATGCTGCGCCACAGCACCCCATCTCTCTTCCTCTTGGGAAATTACGGTGACACAGAGAGACAACTCACAATGTTTACTTTCCCACCTAGACATTTTACCATAGGAGCACTACAGTAGATTGCCATATGATGGGCTGTAATTATGGGTATATTATGGATAATAATTATAGGCCTTCTACCACAACTGCAGCACTAGCAAGGCTGGGAAGTGATTGAATTAGAGCACCAAAGGTCACACACAGTACAGTCAAGCAGTGGTGTTGGTGAGGTGGAAACCTGTTGTAGTAAAAGTGTGTGTGTGTGTGTGTGTGTGTGTGTACGCACACGCAGACACACACACACACACACACACACACACACACACACAGAAACACAGACGCAGACACACACGCGCACAC
>NC_085867.1:20978204-20983204 GCF_034702125.1 Engraulis encrasicolus | reverse complement strand
CCCGGTCTGCAGAGGAGGGAACATGCCCACCTGAAGTGAAGATGATGTCGCGCTCAACAGCGAATCGCACGGCCCTATTAACTTGTGCATGTGAAGTGTCAAATCGGGTCGTAGCACTGCTTTAACTGTGCGATTTACTCAAACCGTTTTGATTTTCTTGGGGCCCCTGGATTGCGGGGATTGAGGCGAAACCGCTTGTCGTTACCCCATGTACACCAGAGCATGGCAACCCGACCGAAGCCCGACGGGCCGGGTCGGAACCCGACGGGCCGGGCCGGACTCGGACCAAAAAAATAGAATATCTGTCGGACTCGGGTCGGGCTCGGGCTTGAACCAAACAGACATTGTGAAAATTGTAAGCAATCAGAGGAAACGTTTCAGTTCATGCAAACGGCAGTTTTGTGATGAAAAAATAAGTAATTGAATATGCATAAATGAAAATGTTGGTAGGCTACTCGTGCGAGTGATTATTATTGGCTGTATGCACGCGCCAGTTACCAGTGGCAACATGGACGCTCACTCCCAGTCAGCCAAGCAGGAATGCCAAGTCAACTTGCTTTCTTAATAAGCGCCAAATACACTTGTCAGTGAACGCGTGGACCGGTCTTTTGTTGTAGGCCTAGTGTAGGCCATGTTTTAGCATGCCTTCGGTGCTGTCTTAAATGTTGAACATAAAATGACGAAGTTTGTCACTGCATTGCTCGCCAAGGATTACATTTCCAGCAAGGGGTAGCAAGGAGCATAATATGGATTAAAGAAGACGCACACGCTACGTGGAGTTGCCTAAGGTAGGGGCGAAGAGGTTTCCTGTTACTACTTTGTCTGCTGTGACATTTCATGTCCTTCACGTAGGTTCTTAATTCTTGTCACTTTTACTGTAGCCTACAGTTGTAACTATGCGCGTGCAACCTTTCCTGATTTTATATTGACCGCATGGACATCAGGGGAAATGACATTCTCTTGGAGAGCCGAACAGGCTACTGTTCTTCGGGGTGAACTTATAGCCCATCCTTCTTAACGACAAGGAGTGGCATCTTCACCGGCTCGCGGGGATTTATTTGCACTAACAGTAACGTAACAAATGCGTCCATAGCCGCGCTGACTGCATCCAAACCGTATTCTTAGTTTTCGCCTTTCTTATCCTCTCACGCCCCTCCCATGCATTTGATCACAGCACCCAACATCTGGTCTAACCGAAAGAAACATAAGGTGCGCTGTCACATGTATGCGTGTGTTTATACTTAGGCTACTATGCGTGCGTAACTAAATTAGGCTACAGCAAATTGCCTCATCCTAGTTGCCTATCCTGGCTATTTATCACGTGCTATTTTGAGTATGAAGGAGGCCACATAGAAAATATTGCTTGCGCACAGGTTCTGTTGTTATTACAGTGGTCTCTGGCTTCGGACGGGTTCGGACACAAACATTTTAATTAGTCTCGGGCTCGGGTCGGGGTTGATCACTTTTCTGTCGGCTGAGGGCCGGGCTCGGACAGAAAAAACCGGCCCGAGCCACACTGCACGATGCGAGACTCACGATTGACCTGCGATTGAGTAAGAAATCGGACCGACTCCCAAAAAGTCGTGCGAGTGCCAAATCCTGGCAAAATCGTGGCAAAATTCGCACAGTGTAAGCCCAGCTTAAGGCAATGATACACCAGTTCCGTTGGCAGGTAAGTGAAGAAAAGGGTGGTGATTGTTTGTATCCTCAACCAGCACTATACACACTACCCTACAAAGTCACTGCGCAGTAACTATGCGAACTATATGAAAATGGCTTGACATAGCAGTATCTCTGAAATGGGACACACTTGGGCCATAACTTCAAGATAAAGGAGGTGTAATGAAGACCATTTTCAGTCTACGCTCTTTTTTGGCAAAGAAAAAAATGTAGATAGTGCACTTTGCCTTTGTAGGGCAGCATAGGTACTGCACTTCAAGTACGTGAATAAAACACGTACTCGGCATCTCCCTCAAAGAAATGGTTTGACGAGAGTTGGCCAGACCAGATTCCAAAAGAGAGTTACAGATGCCCTGATCAGGCCTCCATGTTACACCTCTTGACCTCAAAGCTTCTGAAAACACATCAAGCAAGCAGACAGCATAGGTCAGCCAACATTTCAGGAATGCCTACAACAAAGATCGTCAGTGCAGAGGACCCAGGACAAGCAATTAGCAGTACTTTAAGTCAGCTAGCAGGCAGTTATGCAGGCCAGGGTTGGTGATACGCAGAGGTCTTGATGGATATCTGTGAGCTGCGTGACCCTTTGGGCCATTACCATTCCTGACAGTGTGTGTGTGTGTGCGTGTGTGTGTGTGTGTGTGTGTGTGTGTGTGTGTGTGTGTGTGTGTGTGTGTGTGTGTGTGTGTGTGTGCGTGTGCGCGTGCGTGTGTGTGTGTGTCTGTGTGTGTGTGTGTGCGTGCGCGTGCGCGTGCGCGTGTGCATGTGTGTGTGTGTGTGTGTGTGTGTGTGTGTGTGTGTGTGCGTGCGTGTGTGTGTGTGTGTGTGTGCGTGTGTGTGTGTTTGTGTGTGTGTGTATGGCTACAATCCCCTAGAATGCAGCTGCTATTCCTCCATTACCATTCCTGCTGTTATCTCACCTGATGTCCCTGCACAGGGGAACATCCATCCCCTTGACGTCCCTGCACAGGGGAACATCCATCCCCTTGACTTACCCTTGTGGTTCTCTCCTATGTCTCCTATGTTGTAGGCCATGCTTGCTTGACTTAGGACCCTTGTGATGCTTGTGGATGTTTTTTTCCGGAGGAATGAACAGTCTCTACAACTAACACTACTACCGTACTTCCATCTACTAGGCTTATTGATTACTGGTATTACTCTGCTACTGCTGCTGTTACAAATATTATTACTACTACTACTAGTACTACTAGTACTACTACTACTACTACGACTACTGCCACTTCTACCAAGCATTTCCATGATGCCCCAGTATTCTGTGTTACGTAATGGCAAGGAATCAAACACTGTTCATTACGTATGTCTTTTCCTGTGTAGTATGGCGGTGTGTAGCTGTGTGGTTGTTCAATCCGGTGATCGGAACAGCTGTTAATGAAAGCACTGCACGCTAACATCACAATATTTATTAGCTGCGCTGGCAGCTCCCACCTGCTGCATTACACTAAATGAAACAATGGCTTGTTATCTTTCCTGTTTTCAGCTTTCAGCGTGTAATGGGTGAAAGCGCCGCGCTAAGGCAGGGACGGAGAGAGAATAACTCAGACTCCTTATCTGATGGAACACGAGTGTCCACCTGGATGCAAACAAAAGGCAAATGAGGCAATACTATAATGAAACAATGCAATTGGCTTGAGTGAATGTATATATGTAGCCACGTGTAATGCAACAATTAGCTTGTGTAAGTGTGTGCGTGTGCATGTGTGTGCGTGTGTGTGTGTGTGCGTCAGCTTGTGTAAAATGGCACACCTCCCTCCTGGCTTGGCTACTGACAAAGGACTGTAGCAGCAACAGGTGCTAACAAACAGCTGGGAGTTTTGAAGTCTTTTATTATTATTAATTCTTACACAAAGGCATTACACTATAGACCAACATTGTTTAGTGTGTTTACAAAGGCCGCTCAGTTGAGTGTGATGCAAACATTTACCAGAGTCCAATAAAAAATATTTTTTAAAAGTTTACATTCTGCAATACAGTACATGTCCATTTTTTTAACCTTACTTGAACACTAGTGTAAATCATACTGTATGTTTCATTGTTGTTAATCAATTACATACTGTACTTATTATTTATTATTTATTACTTATTATTAATGTACGAACCCCAAATATTTTTTAAACAAATCTGATTCTTACATTAGATGGAAAATAGTACAAAGAAAACATATCAGCCATCAAATTTGAGCAAAACAACTTTGTTTAGGGTATTCATGAACATGAAAACAAAATGTCTCAAAAAAGAGTTGGGACACAGGCCACAAACACTGAAGAACACAAAAGACAGCAAAAAGGAGGACAGATAATTACAAGTTAAAGGGACAGTTTGGTCAATTTCAACATGCAGTTGTATTGCTCACGCTACCCTTGACTTGTCAGTACCTGGTGATGCCACATTTTTCGGCTCAGGCCTTTCCGAGATATGAGCAATTCTAATGGGGGCAGCGTTTGTTTACATTTTTAAAAAATGAAACATAGGCCAACTCCAAATATTTTCCCAAAAGGTACTGCTGTTTGCTAGTTGTCTGCTGATGTTTTATAACCTTTTGGAAGTTTTTGGGAATAAATAAAAATGTTTTTTTGAAATGTAAACAAAGAGCTGCCCCCATTACAATGACCAGGATCTCGGAAACGGCTGAAGAAGAAGAAAAAAAAATCTCAGGCACTGACAAGTCCAGGGTAGTGTGAGCATTACAACTGCATGTTGAAATTGACCAAACTGTCCCTTTAAATGCATTAACAGGTGAAAATATTATTTCTTGTATTTAATATAAATATACTGTAATATTCTCCATCTAGAGTATGAAGTTGGAATGTTTTAAAAATGATGGTATTTTGATTTCATTCACAGTTTACCAAGTGTCCCAAATTCATCACAGTTGGGTTTTGTAGTAAGGTCAGTTGTACGGTAGATTAAATGTAGCATAATTAAAAATACTTATAAAGTCAATCCCTTGTATAAATTATGACTTGTATCATTGTTGTTGTACACAAACATGCTTCTCAACAAAAGCTTTTGCTTCCTTATTCTTTATTTTCGAAATGGCATTTCACAGAGACATGGCTGGACAGAAGTAATATATTTGGAAAATTCTCTGCTTCGAGTTGAAGGTGGTCTGATGATCATTTTGGCACTGAGTTTATGGACTTTCCCCCCTTTCTGTTTGTTTTTCAAAATACCATGTGGTGTTTCTTACATCACATAATAAATGATACTCTACTCTCTAACAACTAGTCTTATGTCTGATGAGAGGCATCGCATCCCATCACAACCCCACGTTCCCAGCACACCCCAACAATCACCCATAT
>NC_085867.1:20965704-20975704 GCF_034702125.1 Engraulis encrasicolus | reverse complement strand
ACAGTCCGTAGACCGACGAAGGTTAGAACAAGGAAGTAGCGCTTGTTCTCGACTCGAGGACAGAGCAGGCTGGTCGAGAGGACCAATCAGAGACCTATTTTCGCCGTTCGCGCCGTCGCTCCCTGCGTCGAGACACAATTTTGGGGAGGTGCCCCAGAGTACCTGCGTGATGGGGGGGGCTTCACTCCGTTAACTGCGCGGCTCACTGCATCACGACGCAGGGACGCTGGACTGGAGGCATAAACCACCCTTTAGGGGGAAGGGCTTGGGGCAGGTCGTACTCCAGTATAGAGAACAGCTAGATGGACAGAGATGGGAGGAGAGAGAGGGGAAGATTGAAGGAGGAGAGTGGGTGAAGGGTGAAGGAGGAAAAAAGGCACTATGTACACTATGTCATGACAGAGGGCATGAGAGAGAGAGAGAGAGAGAGAGAGAGACAGACAGGCAGGCAGAAAGAAAGAAAGAAAGAAAGGAAGAGAAAGAAAGAAAGAAAGAAAGAAAGAAAGAAAGAAAGAAAGAAAGAAAGAAAGAAAGAACAAAAGAAAGATATCCCAGATAGAAAGAAAGAAAGAAAGAAAGAAAGAAAGAATGAAAGAAAGAAAGAAAGAAAGAAAGAAAGAAATCCCAGATAGAAAGAAAGAAAGAAAGAGATGCTCCAGCGTTATGGAATTTGTACCCGCAATTCCCAGAGTGTGTCACGGTGGGAGCATTCTGGAATGCGGTGTCCAGGGTGATGGAACAGCAACACAGAGTACCAGACAGGAGACAGGAGACAGGAGACAGGAGACAGGAGACAGCTACTCGTACTCTTACCTGTCACTCTGCCGGGTGAGTCACCAGCACAGCTCAGTGTTGCCAGATTTGTCTGATCAAAACCCGCCCAAAAGGTTCTCAAAAAACGCCAAAATGCGGTAAATTCCGCCCAATTTTAACACATTGCATTGGTTTCTATGGGCACAAAACGGCTTTAAAAAAACGCCAAATGGCCAATTTTTCCCGCTTTTACCCGCAGACGGCCATCCCAAGTAGCCCAATCTGGCAACACTGAGCCCCGCTCAGCGCCAATAGAGGACTGATGAAAACACAACAGCCTGGCTGAGAGAGGGAAGAGGGGGAAAGGGGAAGAGACGAGTGGGACGAGAGGAGAGGAGAGGGAGAGAGAAAGAGAAGAGTGGGTGTGGAGAGAGGAGAGAATGGAAAAGAGGAGAAGGGTGGAGGCAGGTGAAGTGCAGTACAGAGGGGTCAGGGGAAGAGAGAAGAGGGAAAGAAGAAAAAACAGAGTGAGTGGAAGAGAGGGAGAGCAAAGAGAGGCATTGAGTGGGTGGAGAGATGACACATTTGTAGGATGACGGTTGGAGGGAAGACGAAGGTCAGAGAGACAGAAGGGGGGAGTAGAGAAAAGAGGAAGAGGAAGATGAGAGGGAGAGAGAATACGGAAGTGATTTGGACAATGCTGGGGGGCAGTGTTTGTCAGTGCAGGATGGGGGAAGGTTGGGGGTATAGTGTGTTGTGGTGGGGTGAGGTGAGGTGTTGAGGTGGGGTAGGGTGCAGTGCGGTGTGGCAGGGTGAGCTGAGGAAACATACATTGAGGTGACAGAAAACAGGAGCTGTGTAGAGCTACTGGCGTCAGGAAGCACACTCCTGGAGCTTGTCCAGACCCCACCCAAATGCACACGCACACACACACACACACACACACACACACACACACACACACACACACACACACACACACACACACACACACACACACACACACACACACACACACACACACACACATCCCTGGAACCCAACTTACGGGGGCCCCTGGTGGTGTGGGGGCCCTAAGCCATCGCATAGTTCGCTTATGCCTCGGGCCGGCCCTGACCACACATATCACACACAAACACACACACTCACAAACGCCCAGCACACATATCCCCAGGCGCTTACCTAGACACCATCCAAGGGTTCATGCCCAGACATCCTGGCCTCTCTCCTACAAGAGCTACTGGTCTCGCAAACAGAGCTGGCCTCACCAGGGTGCATTTCTCAAAACCAAAGTTGCTAACTACATTAACTACTTTGCTGTTTTCAATACATTTCCCCATTGGCAACTACTGAAGTTGCTAACAGGATAACAACTTCTCTTTTGAGAAATGCACCCCACGTCAGCTGAAAGGAATCGCTGGAAAGTATTGACATTCAGTTCAACATTTTGACAGACATCTGGTCATTTAATACCGTTTTTTTTCTCTCTCCTTTACACAGAGAAGTATGTGGAGCATGAACATAAGCTCCGTGCGTACTGTACTCTACATGTGCTTTCCTGTAACATGAAACCTCTACCTTGGCACTGACTGGAGTGAAAGCGCTGCCAACTACAGTAAAATTATAAATATATTTACAAGGGAAATATAAATCGCGTACATGTGGACCTCAGGTATGACATTCGAACAGTTTTCCTGTATTATTATGTCAGATTTTGACACAAAACGAGATGCCAAAATCACCAGTGGGCTTGTTTTCAGGAATATTGTGCCTTGTTATAGTTTATATTGCATATTGCAACTCCTGTTTGCAATCCTAAACCATAAAGCCTGTCCCCAAGTCGATTCTGTATTGCCATAGAAACACAAAGGTACATGTAGCTCCTACTGTGCTGGTGTGACATTGGCCAAAGTACTGTGGCAAACTGACTCAGTGCTTACATCCAATGTACTCTAATTCGTTTCGTAGCCCCTTAATGCACGCCGTACCTCCCGTGGCATGCTGTAATAGTCATTGAAATGTAACTACCATAGCATAGCACTACAATACTATGACACAACACAGGCTCTTTAGTAATGCACCACGACTTGGTCATTACCATACTGGTAACAACAAATGTATAAAGCCGCGTCTTAAGGGGTTAACTTCATTCAGAGTATTGGCAAGAGCCTACACGGGCAGAAACACGCTAACAGATTTGTTGAATACAAATAGCAATTTATTGAAAACTGCACAAATCTGCATATTGTCAAGGGTCACATGCGTCAGCCTACATATTTTTTACATGAAGAAAAAAAAACTGTCGACTCGTTTTTGAATCATTTAACCAACACAACAAACAGCCAATCAGTCAATCAATTAATATCCATCTATCCATTCATCTATCCATTCCATTGTCTATTAGTTCAAAGCTTACAGTAAGACATAACCATGATGACTGTTTGATAGAGGTGTGCACGGATAGCATTGCCCTCTGGCATCACCCACGCAAATTCTTTCTTTCTTTCTTTCTTTCTTTCTTTCTTTCTTTCTTTCTTTCTTTCTTTCTTTCTCTCTGTTTGTCTGTACTCCATCTATCTACCTGCTTGTTGCTTGGCAGGCGGGCTATGCACGGATAGCATTGCCCTCTTCCATCACCCACAGAACTTCTTTCTCTTCTGTCTTTTTTTCTTTTCTGTCTTTATTGTCTTTCTTTCTTTCTTTCTTTCTTTCTTTCTTTCTTTCTTTCTTTCTTTCTTTTCTTTCTTTCAATCTTTCTTTCTCCCTATTCGTCTGTCCATCTATCTACCTGTTTGTTGCTTGACAGGCGGGGACGTTTGTAGTAGTAATGTAGTAATGAGACACCCCCTGATAGATGGATGGGTGGTTTGCCAGTGCCTTGCGCTAATTAGCGGCTTGTTTTAGCCATGCGCGGGGGAACAGGGCGCCATTGTGTGCGTGAGCCACTGCCACTCTCCCGTTACAGTGGCGGCCAATGTGTTCCCGACGAGGCTCCTCTCATGAGAGCGGGCCGGCAGCAAAGGACGCCTTTGTCAGGCCTCTTGAGTTTCAAAGCGGCCCATTGAGACGCTTTGTTGGGGCAACCCGAGGCAGCTGGCAGGCGGGTGTCCTATCGTGGTTCAAATCAGGGTTTTTCGATATTATTTTATTATTTGATTTTATTTGCACGGTATTGGAGATGGCAAAACAACAAAATTGCTGTTGTGGTAGATTTTGTTTGCTGATCGTGGCATCATGGCTGTCTCAGGACTCGTGGTGGGGAGTGTTCGGTGCAAAGCTGCAATGCAGTGGAATGACGAAACTGTAATCACACTTCAGAAACCTTGTTTGGTCCTGTTTGTTTTACATTCACAGGCAAAGAATAAAGCGTCCAGCAAAGGCCCTTGAGAAGAGCAAGAGGAAGATAATAAGACATAATACCAAAGACAGTGGCTAGGCAGGGCAATATTGTTCATTAGTCATGTCAAACGACTTCCTGGAACCACAGTAATGAAATTGAACTCTGCATAGACATGTACAATCTTTGACAATTGGACTCCTCCCATCAGAATCCTGTATTTCAATGCATTTGAAGCAGGTACAGAATAAGTTGCATCCAGCGGCATAGACATAAACATACAAGCCACTGGTATCCGTAAAATTCGATTTCTACCCGCAATTGGAGCCTTTGCAATGTCAAGCGGTAACACCAATACATGGCCTCTTGTAACTGCTGTTGAGGCTGTTTGTGGCTGTTCTCAGTGGATGTTTTGCATTTGATTAAAAAGGCAGAGATAATTCCAGTCTGAATTAGCTAGGCTATGCCTTCTTAATAACGCAACACCTTCGGCGTTGCTAAATTAGGGTTATGCAATGCAATAAGGGCAATGCAATGCAATGCTGAGCTGAGGATCTCCACCCACTTTGTCCGGAAGCAATCAACGTTGAGCAGCTCCAATGGCCCTGGGTAGAGGCGTGTTCAAGGCAGTGACGTGGTTTAAGCAGAGACGTTCTATTGGGAATTAGAAAATGTTTCGTTTAAACTTCGGCACAGCCCTTTCTGGCATCGAACAGTAACAAACCGAGGGAGTCGGGTTAACCATACCATTATTCGTTATCTTCTTGGTCAGACCAGAATCTTGGTTCGAAATTTGAAAGTCGATGATAATCAGGCAAAGTCTGAATGCCTTTGTCATTAAACAGTAGGTTACTTTAAACATTTTGAGATGGCATCTTATATCACAGATTGCTAGTAGTTCAGAAAGTTCGGAAAGGTATACTTCAAAGTCAGTGAGACTTGTATTGTGCTCCTACAAGAGCCGGTATTGTTCAGCCAGTGTATGGCCCACTTTCCCCTCTAAGAGAGCACGGCACAGTGCCATCGAAGAGCACTGATATTCACCGGTTTCAGCAAGTATCACAAAAAGCGAAAAGCACGAAAGCACAATTACAGAATCAGAACAGGAATTGTACTGTACTTTTTTTCTCTTTCTATATTTCTTTTTTCTCCTGTCATCCTGTCCCTGAACTGTGTATCTGCTCACTGTGTCTCTGTCTCTGTCGCTGTCTCTGTCTTTCTCTGTCTGTCTGTCTGTCTGTCTGTCTGTCTGTCTCTCTCTCTCTCTCTCTCTCTCTCTCTCTCTCTCTGTCTCTCTCTCTGAACTCAGTATCCCTGCTCACTGAGGGTTGTGAACACCACATGGTCTGGTCTTACACAATCTGTGCCGCTGGGGACATGAGAGGACTAGCGAGTGAGATGCCTCAGCACGTAGTTGAGTTCTCCTCATTACCCAGTGCAACACACATATTACAGCATCATGCCAAACTCAAGCTACATTTGACACAATGGCGTAGCTGCCAGCACTCCCCGAAGCTTCTTATGTGTTTTACATTACATTACATTATATTACACTTTGCGGACACTTTTATACAAAATGACTCACAGTTATTTTAAGTACCAGGTATTGGTTACAGTTCCTGGACTTGCGTGGGGTAGGTACCTTGGTCAAGGGCACCTCAGTCATAAAGTGAGATAGGGAGCAGAAGTGTGGGATTCAAACTTGCAACATTCTGATCTAGAGCTGAACCCCCAATGCAAAGTACATTGGCTTTACTTACAGTAATAGCAACATATGACCCTAACTAACATGCCATGTTATTGTAAGCATTGTCATGTTTGTGAATAGGCCGTATACATTTTGGCAACAAACACCTACAAATATTCATCATTGACGTTACACCACGGTTAAAATGGGGTGAGGTAAGGGCACATATTACAATGCAGTAAGTAAGTGAGGCCAAGGATTAGAGGATTGGTGACAAGTCTGCATAAGTGGTAAACAAAGTCTTGAGGCTTTGATACTAAGGGTTCTGTTTTCTATTTTGAGCTGAGACGACTGTAAGCCACAATTGTTGCTGTTAATCTGTGTATTGGAACTCCCTCCCAAGCGAGTTGTTGTGGAAGGCCGGCCGCACATTGGCTTCGACAGCATTGCGGAGCACTTTTGCTTCCCACATAATTCGGACCCCGAAACCCAATTTCACATAGCTTTGATAGTCTATGGGCGGCGCCGACAAAATAGAACTTGTCTCTAATCCCTATCGGACATCCATGACATTGGCGCCAGCATGTGTGGGGTTTTATTGAAAACAATGGAATCAAACTTTTTGCGGAGCAGTGCTCAGCACTTTGTCGGAGCTGGTGTGCTGAAGCCCTAAGAGTGAACCCTTTAAGGTTCACACTTGTGAATTAGATGGCCTCCAGTGCTGGCTAGAGTCCTCCGCTTGAAAGACACTGGATCAAGGGTGCACAGCATGGATGACCATTTGCTCGTTTACTTTGGCAGAAGGCTTAGGCCCTCCGCACATGGGTTCCAACAGCACTGCGGAGCACTACAGGTTCCAACAGCACTGCGGAGCACTACAGGTTCCAACAGCACTGCGGAGCACTACAGGTTCCAACAGCACTGCGGAGCACTACAGGTTCCAACAGCACTGCGGAGCACTACAGGTTCCAACTGCACTGCGGAGCACTACAGGTTCCAACAATTTGTTATCCCCATTATCCCCGCACACTGGTGCAGAGGCGTTATACATAATGACTCGTCAATTCATCACAGCAGAGCATGGATAATCAATGGGCAGCTTCGACGAAAATAGAACTCTCCCCTAATCAACAGCCGACATCCACGGGCATCTGGCGCCGGTGTGCAGGGCTGTATTGAACACAGTGGAACCGAACTTTGGGAGAGCAGTGCGCCACACTTTGTCAGAAGTCCCTTAGTGTTAGTTACCATTGAATGGACACCTTGGCCTACTTATGATTTCAAAAGCTTCCTATTTAAGGTAGATAGTGATGATTCTGATAGAAGTTGAGGTTTGAAAACACTCAACCTTAATAGCTGGGGTGTATTTACAATTAATAGACCTTCCTGTCTCCCTTGTTGCCAAAATTGTGAATTACTAGAAATTGCTGTTCATCACCATCACCCAGACTAAATCACCTACCTCTGAACTTTCATACATTCCTCCAAAATATAAGTTTAGTTCATGCCATGTGCGGAGAACATTAAGTTCCACCTCTCATGCAAATGGAGTTCCATAGATACTCATGAACAAGTTAGGGGTTGTTGCGGTGTCGTAGCTTATACGTGTCTACACACACACAAAACACACAAGTCGAGATTCCAATCTTCGTTAGGCGCCTGCCTTCTGCCTCATGGAGGACCTACGCACAGTACGAGGTCGTAAATCTGCAGATTAGAAGACAGCTTTCTGAGCAGCTGACATAATGACTCATGGCACAGACAACAACTCATTAGCGGAATGGTGGACGTCCTGCCTGACTCACACTTCCTGGACTACGCGGTGCCCTTAGCCCACACATCACATCAATGCGAAGGTCATCGAAAGGTCATCCAGAGGTGAACGTAGAGGGGGAACTCGAAACCACAGTAAGACCTTCTGTTGTCAGACAAGTGTTGTGGATGGGGTATGAGAACACCGCACTGCATTTGCCCCATGGATGAGGCAGTGGGCTGACTGAGGGATGAGGGCAGGAAGAAGGAGAGAGAGAGAGAAGGAGAGGAGGGGAGAGAAGGGGAGGGAGAGAAGGGGAGAGAGAGGGCAGACAGGGGTGAGTGAAGGAAGCAGGGTGATGGAGAGAAATTGGGAGAGGAAGATGGTCGAGTGTGAGAGAAACAAGAGTTTAGGTGGAGGAGGAAAAAAGAAATGGAGGAAGGGGTGATGAAGAGAGGACGGGCGAAATAGCGAGTGAAGAGAGAGAAAGGGTGGGAATGAGACAGCGGGTGGGTGAGAAAAAAAAGTGCCAGAGAGAAAGCAAGGGGGCAAAGTTGGGGGGAGGGAGAGAACACGAGACAACTGTGCAATCAGGAACATCTGTTGGATACATTTCAAAGGGCAGCAGTGGCTCCTCAATTGAACTGCACATCCGTCGAAGAGGAGGGCCCTCAAGGTCGCCGGGTGAACTTGAAGACGCTCGGCCATTCAGGGTCACGTCCTCGATCCAACCCCTTGACAGCACGCACACACACACACACACACACACACACTCAGATGAGTGACTGCAGGACATCTAATGGAAGACACGCAGCGGAAACACCCCTTAACACACACACATACACACACACACACACACACACACACACACACACACACACACACACACACACACACACACACACACACACACACACACACACACACACACACACACACACACACACACCTCATGCCACCCTGGCTGACTCTATCTCCATTAGGGTTTGTCTAACTCCTGGTCCCATCGCATAATCACACTCTTTGTTTGGAGGCTGCAAAGTTTAATGATCGCCACAGGGCCTGATACATTTGTATCTGTCACACTGAGCCATACGCACACACACACTAGACACGAATGAACACACACACACACACACACGCTCACACGCCTCCCTCTGGTGTGGCTTGCAAGCCTAAGTTGAACATGCGGTCATGGCTTGCAGCGAAGGGAGAGCGGTTGCTTAACGATTTCAGGATTTTGGACTAATCACTTGGTTTACCGATTACGGCAAAAACACCTCAAGGTTTTCTATAGAACTAGCTGATGTGGATGGAAATTGTATTTCGATGACGGTCATACACATACGTATATACAGAGAAAAGCACACTGTATGCACGCGCACACACACACACGCACATAGCCTACATACACACACACTCACTAACTCACTCACACGCAAGCAAAACAAAAAACAAGCAAGTTTCTATGCAAATGCTGGTCCTGGTATCGATAAGATCACACATCTCTCCCTTATCTCTTCCAATGTCTTGGAGAAGTGTTTTTGTGGCGAGAACTGCCCAGGGTAAAATGTTTAAACAACAACTGATTGTGATACTTTACTTGCAGATCAGAATCAACAACAAAAAGTGCAAAATACAAATGATGAAAAATGTTTCTGTATCTCCACATACCATATGGCTTTTTGGACATGGTGGTAATATAAATAAATAATGAGACGCAGTTTGTGAGTGCGGATTTTTCTTCCTTAAGTTGATACATTTTATCTCGCACCCAAAGACTTTCGTTTTTCCAAGAAGTTGAGCGCGTCCTTTGCCAAAACTTTAAGTCCACATACCATATAACAGTAGGCCTCTATATTTGAGACCTTGAGTCTGTTGAATAAAGTCAATATATGAAGAGCTTTGTTGCAAATTGCCGTATATCCATTATGGAACATTTTGGAAATTGTTCTCAAAATATGAAGAGTTCAGATGCAAAACCCCCTAAGTGCCTTTTCAGAAATTAATCTTAATTCATTTTTATTTAATACAAAGCTATCAAAATTGCATATTTTTTCATTTTATTTATGTAATATAACTATTTATATGTATTATCAAGTACATGAATGTAAACCAAACTAACAACCGGGTTCTCTAAAAATATAGAAGTGTTAGGGGGTTTTGCATCTGAACTCTTCATATTTAAATGGCAAGAATTCACACAGATGATAGGATGTCTGGACAGTCATTTCCAATCATGAAATGCAAAAGTTAATAAAATGTCACGCTTGTGTCATTTTGCAATGAAATTCTTCATATATTCCATGAACAATTCAGAGTCAAGGTGGTGGAGGGTGGCCAATAGCAGAGGCATGTGACTATTCTTTTGGAAGGGCTATGGAGTTCAGTATGACCCCCCCCCCCAAAAAACAAAAAAAACAAAAACAAAACTAAAAATAAATAAATAAATGATTTTTTTTTTTTCCTG
>NC_085867.1:20950704-20955704 GCF_034702125.1 Engraulis encrasicolus | reverse complement strand
AGAGTTATGTCAAAGCAAACATATAGTGGAGAAGGGAAAAATAAGTGCAACATGACAACAATGGCTGCTTACATCGAATCAGTCGTCGACCTTGATTCTGTCATTTCAACTGTATTTTCAAATCTCTGAGTGACTGAATAAAAATGTCAGACAAGTGGTTTCCCCAATCACATTCAAGGATTTTTTTTAAAAAAAACCACGCCTTCGCAGACCTACTCATATACTACTCATATACTCATGGGCAGTCATGGGTGAGCGGTTAGGGCGTCAGACTTGCATCCCAGAGGTTGCCGGTTCGACTCCCGACCCGCCAGGTTGGTGGGGGGAGTAATCAACCAGTGCTCTCCCCCATCCTCCTCCATGACTGAGGTACCCTGAGCATGGTACAGTCCCACCGCACTGCTCCCCATGGGGCGCCACTGAGGGCTGCCCCCTTGCACGGGTGAGGCCTAAATGCAATTTCGCTGTGTGCAGTGTGCAGTGTTCACTTGTGTGCTGTGCAGTGCTGTGTCACAATGACAATAGGAGTTGGAGTTTCCCAATGGGCTTTCACTTTTTTTTTCCGCTTTTATATGGCATAGTCCCAGATGAATGTTTGTGAATTAAGGTGGAACCCATTAATGTAATGACAGCCAGGTAAGCTTTGTTTACTGTATATTTAGGGCCTCCAAATGGATGGAACTGCCACTGACTTTGATGCCTGAATATCTCATCTGTCTGTATACTCTGACACTTTCGCCAAGCCCATAATCTGTCTCTCTGTTCTGACGTCTACACCTGCCTGCTTGTCTGTCTAGCAGGGCCGCGTTATCCTATGGTGCAACCGGTGCTGCAGCACCGGGCCCCGCCACTAGAGGGGGCCCCGGACGTCGTGAGATTGGAAAATATGAAACGATATTTTGAGACGATCAATTGTACTTTTGACGCATTTCGCCATCCGTAGGCACGCAGAGGCGCATATGCATATCTTGTCACCAGGCTAGACAGGCAGCTTGGGCCCCCCAAGACTCTAGCTGGGGAACAGTGGTGGCGATTTGTTACAAGTGTTTTTAATTTTCGCTTGGCCTCCCTACTGAGCCTAGAATCGCCTCTGCATGCACGCAGGAATCGGAGGTCTTCGGAACTTATCATTTCAGTCAGATGCTTCTGGTTGTGTGCCACCAGTGAAAACTGTGGCCAATCATTTTTGAGTTTTATGATGGGCTACTGTCTAAAAAAGATGTGAGAAAGTCGGCGTCAGCACTTGCTTCAGATTGTACGGATAAACTGCCCGGCATGGATTAACGCATTGAAGAGAAGGTTGGCAACGTTATCCTTTTTTGTAATGTCAGTGTTATAATCGCTTTTTGTAATTGTTGCATAGCGATCATGGACTTGTGTAATCATGTAGGCCTAAGCTAAGCAAACAGAGCACAGCACATCAACCTAACGTTATCTTATTCTATAGTTAAAACATGGGGAAATAAATCACGCACCCAACTGCATTCGCGAAACTAAAGTCTTGCATGGCACGGCGACCACTTCTTGGTGTTTTTTAAAAAGTGTTCACAATAATGCTACATAGCAAGTGCACCAACCAGCACTCAAAGTTTCGACATTCTGACAACAACAGGGCAAGACAATCTAGCAAACACTAAAATTAGGCTATATAGTCGCATTTTCCTAAAACACTGTTATGGCCATTTCCCTAAAGCACTGTAATAATGTCGATGCTCTGTCAGCGTATGCCTTTGCGTTCGGGTTTGTGTTCAGTTAAAACATGCCTGGGTACCACTCGCGGATTGTTCAGTTAGCAAGTGGCTCTTATCTGGGAGAAAACAAATTGTGTGATATATCCACATCCATACGAGTTTGCACCGTAGTCTAGCCTAGGCTACTGTAATGATTGCATACTATTGCAGTGTAATGCACCATCTAGATTAAAACGGCTGATGTTTTAATTGGTAGCCTATATGGTACATTTTGAGGGGATTTCGTGACAGCTTCGCTTTGCTGTGGTTCGCTGCTAAGGGGATTCCCGTTCCTCGCGACAAGCGACAGCTGAGTAGGCTACTTTCCTTTGAGACAGCCAGTCTTTCCAAGGCCATTGGAGGTTTCATTAATTAACACGTTTCCCACGAGGGTTTCGATTCAACAAATTGGTTGGCAGCAACGTAGCAAAAATAAGAGACTTTTGGTTGTGCTTCTGTTTGGTAGTTCTAGCTGAGCCGACGTTTACTCTGCCAAACGGTAGTGCACAGAATCTCCTCTCTGTCAGCTGGCTATGCTTCCAATGGCTTGCGTTGCGACTGGTGAACTCAGCAGGGGGTTCAGCGCACCCTTTTTTGTGTTGGAGTAGAACGTGTAGCCTGCGTTGTTTCATGCGTTTTGAATATGGCTCATTATAATGTGGTGTAGGGGCCCCGGATTGCGTCTGCACCGGGCCTCGGCGAGGGTTAACGCGGCCCTGCAGTCTAGTCTACTGACACCTCTACACCTTACCTGTGCACCTCCTCTGAACGCCTCCCCTGAGCCCTTCAGCTGTCTCACCTGTCTACATGCATGCACGCTAATGTATGTTTGCATGTCTGTCTGCTTGGACATTTTACCTGTCTGTCTGTTCTGCATTAGATTACACTTAACTGACAGTTTTATCCGAAGCAACTTACACATTTTATATTTCAGGGCATTGGTTACAATTCCTGGAGCAATGTGGGGTTAGGTGCCTTGCTGAAGAGCACTTCAGACATGTATGGAGGTGTAGGGAGAGGTCAGGTTGGATCTAGAAACGCTGCTCTAGAAACTTACCTCAACACCTTCCATCTCTACTTTTACACCTCCCCTGACTAGGGTTGCCAACCGTCCCTTGAAATACAGAATCGTACCGTATTTATAAATAAAGGTACAGGTTCCATATTGAGCTGAAATGGGACACAGGACGTTAAAATGTGGTAAAATGCAGGAAATTACATCTAAGAAATTCAATTTTTTTAGGGGGAGGACCCCCGCTTTAATGAAGTGTCCCATATTTTTGATCATTGACAGTTAGCAACCCTACCCCTGTCTGCCTGATCCAATACCTTAACACACTTTCTGTCTGCCTGCTCTAACATCTCTTCTGTCTACCTGCTATGGAACCACCCCTGTCTGTCTACTTTGACACCTTACCTGATTGCCTCACCTGAGAAGCCGGCCTGGTTTATTATTAGCGGAGCAGAGCAGCGGAACGGGCAACAGGTAGCACGGCACCCCCTCCTGACATCCCTGCCCGGGGTAATCCTTCAGCATGATGGGTCTTAGACTGTGTGTGTGTGCGTGTGTGCATGCGTGAATGTGTGTGTGTGTGTGTGTGTGTGTGTGTGTGTGTGTGTGTGTGTGTGTGTGTGTGTGTGTGTGTGTGTGTGTGTGTGTGTGTGTGTGTGTGTGCGTGCGTGCGTGTGTGTGTGTGTGTGTGTGTGTGTGTGTGTGTGTGTGTGTGTGTGTGCGTGCGTGCGTGCGTGCGTGTGTGTGTGTGTGTGTGTGTGTGTGTGTGTGTGTGTGTGTGTGTGAGTGTGTGTGTGCGCGCGATATCCCAGAGTACATACCTCAGTGCTACCAGCATCATGGCACGATCCATCTGTGTAACAACTTAGCACCTGCTATGACATTTACAAGCTTTCTCTCCCCTCCTCTCACGTCTCTGTGTCATTCCACCTCTGCATTACCTCTCTCTCTCTTCCTTTCATTCTCCAACTCTATCTTTTTTGTATCCTTCTCTCAGACGGAAGCATTCACACAAACACACACACACGCACACAAACACACACGAGGAGAGTTTGTCCTACCACGTGTGTGTGTGTGTGTGTGTGTGTGTGTGTGTGTGTGTGTGTGTGTGTGTGTGTGTGTGTGTGTGTGTGTGTGTGTGTGTGTGTGTGTGTGTGTGTGTGTGTGTGTGTGTGTGTGTGTGTGTGTGTGTGTGTGTGTGTGTGTGTGTGTGTGTACTAGGGCGCATCAACTGCCCCAACTTGTAAAAATCCAGCTCTGCTTTGGCAGTATTGTTCCTTTATACTAATACAACTTTCTTGTAAAATCTTAGCAAATTTGATCAATGTGAAAGGTCGCACAATAGGCTTGATATTCTAAATGGCAATGGCTGGTCAATTTTAGAAATATCAGTGAAAATTGTGCTTTTAGACTGGTTCGGAGAACCATTTAGAAGAATTGTCCTTCCATTTTCTAAGACGAAATCCCTTTTGCATGTTTTGTAGGCTTCCTTTAGCAATGTTTTAGCCCCTGCACTAATCCTTTAGCCATGTTCGAACACCCATGTACCCATCCTTGAGCCCCTTTTGTGGGGGCTTGTTGTCTTGGGGAAATGGAAAGGCAACAGGAGCTTTTTTCCACATGGATTTCCTTACTGGATTTGATTAAAAAGTCTCAAAACACACTTTCCACCTATGTTTCTAAAAACACCCATTCACTGCAATTAAAAAATTCAAGTCCAGGGGGCGCTGTGGCGAGGCGCGCTGGGCCCCCCACATTAGGGCTTGCATGCCCACCCTCAGGGACCCTGGTTCGGGGAGTCAGGCCGGGGTCATTTCCCGATCCTCCCCTGTCTCTCTGCCCCATTCGCTTCCTGTCGCCATCTTCAGCTGTCCTGTTGAATAAAGGCATAAAAGCCCCTAAAAAAAAAAAAAAAAAAAGAAAAAAAAGTCCATTGTGTCACCCTTTAACAAAGATCGAATTTTCTAGAAATGTGCAAGGAAGTAATGTGTATATGTGTGCGTGCGTCCGTCCGTGCGTGAATCCTTAGTGCTTAGTGTGTTATACGGTACGATGCAGGGCCGGTTCTGGCTTATTTGGCGCCCTAGGCGAGTTTGAGTTCTGGCGCCCCCCCCCCCCCCCCCCTTTTTTATACCTTACAAAGCACAAGAGTAATACCGGTAGTAAGCTTAACTAAATAGCATCAAGAACAATAACTGTTTTGCATCAAATGGATTTCTGGTTCTTTTGGACAGCCGACCAACACATCAGATTGAGTC
>NC_085867.1:20938204-20943204 GCF_034702125.1 Engraulis encrasicolus | reverse complement strand
AAGAGGAGAGGAAGAGAAGAGGAGTGGAGGAGAGGTGTGGAGGAGTGGAAGAGAAGTGGGGGAATGCTGTGGTGGAGGAGCAGAGCAAGAGGAGTGGAGGAGAGGAGAGGATTAGAGGTGTGGAGGAGTGGAAGAGAAGCGGGGGAGTGCTGTGGAGGAACGGAGGAAGAGGAGTGGAGGAGTGCAGGAGAGGTCTGCCCTTCTGTGCTTCCACGTGTAAATCCTCACTGTGTCACGCACACACAAACACACGCGGGCATGCAGACTCACACGCACACACACACACATATACACACACACACACACACCATGCACTGCACACAGTCATTATCCCACTATTTCACCTCGCAGGACAGCTGGAGCTGGTTCAAGGGGGATATGAATGTATCTTTTTCTCCTGGCCCTTCTTTAACTCCCAGTTGGAGGCAACAAGAGTCAGCTCAGAGCAGCAGCCCTTTTTTTTCCCATCCCTCCCCAGAGCGTTACCAGGGCTGGACTGCCCATCTGACATAGCAGGCATCTCCCGGTGGGCCCCGCACCCTCGAGGGCCCCTATTTCTATGTCTATGTGTATGAATGTACAGTATATTGCATGTGATGTCCTTATGTTTGTCCCTGTGTATTTCAATAGTGTACTGCTATCTGTTTCATGTCTTAATGTTGGCTTGTAACATGTCTTTGACGGTGGTGAAAACAAATTTCCCTCTTGGACAATAAAGGCAATCTAATCTAATCTAATCTAATCTAATTTTCCGAAATGTACAAATATATACATATATATGCATATATTACATTTATGAAAATAGGGGCCCACGAGGGTGTGGGGCCCACCGGTGAGTCTGTTCTACGCCGCTCATTATGAGGGCCCCTTTAAAGGATATGTTCAGCCAATTTCAGCATGCAGTTGTAATGCTCACACTACCATGGACTTGTCAGTACCTGAGATTTTGTTTTTCTTCAGCCTTTTCCACGATCCTGGTCATTGTAATGGGGGCAAGTGTTTGTTTACATTTTTTTTTTAAATCATCTTGATTTATTCCCAATAACATCCAAAATGTTATGCAACATTAGCAGACAACTAGCAAACAGTGATACCTTTTGGTAAAATATCTGGAATAGGACTATGTTAAGAATTGTTTAAATGTAAACAAAATCTGCCCCCATTAGAATAGCTCAGATCACGTAAAGGGCTGAGCCGAAAAATGTAGCCTGCGTTAGTTCTGCCAGGAAGACTCAGTGGCTGCCATCTCCTTTATAGCGACGTGTCTAACTCTCCCTTCTTGCTGGCTTTAGGCATGGCCGGTCCGAAATCTCCTCCTCCATCCCCACCGCCACCAGTTGGGTCCAGTCTTCCTGTCCGGGGGGTTAAAGGTCCAGTTCCTGCTGCACGGCTACGGCAGGCTCTACTGGATCCGCCAGCGCAAGACCCGGGCTGATGATTGGACCTCCGCCAAATACTGTCTACTTATGCCAATTCCATTGTCAACTACATTAACATTCAATTGCTAAACACGAATTCCTCTCTCTGTCTACTTATGCCAATTCCATTGTCAACTACGTTAACATTAAATCGTTAAATACGAATTCCTCTCTCTGAGTCTTAATGGCTGAAATGTAGCATCACTGGGTACTGACAAGTCAAGGGTAGCGTGGTAGCACAACTGGTCCTTTAAGCCAAAAGTGCCCGTGCCCTATTTCTCCCCCAGTCCCTCCCCACAGTGTTACATTAGACAGGCTGCTCCCTGCTCTCCGCCTCAGCTGGCTCTCTTTGATGTGGAGATGTATTTGTTTAAGAGGCATATTTGCCTTTGCCATTAATAAATCTCCCGTGTGTGTGTGTGTGCGTGTGCGTGTGCGTGTGCGTGTGCGTGTGCGTGTGTGTGTGTGTGTGTGTGTGTGTGTGTGTGTGTGTGTGTGTGTGTGTGTGTGTGTGTGTGTGATTGTGCCGCCTCACGCGGCTTCAGTTTCACACTTCCTGGGTCTCAAGCAAACATGCACGCAAACGCATGCGCGCACACACAAACATGCACACATGCACGCACGTGCGCACGTATGCACGCACACGGGACAAGCACACATATGCAAACACACACACACACACACACACACACACACACACACACACACAAAACACGCAAACACAAAACACACAAACATTTGTACACACATGCGTGCACAGTCTGCACACACACAACGTATTCACACCACAAACACACAGAATAACAACCCCCCTTGCTACAATCCTTATGCATTTCACAGGACGAAGAAGAGCAAGAAGAAGAAGAAGAAGAAGAGCAAGAACAAGAACAAGAACAAGAAGCAGAAGAAGAAGAAGAAGAAGAAGAAGAAGAAGAAGAAGAAGAAGAAGAAGAAGAAGAAGAAGAAGAAGAAGAAGAAGAAGAAGAAGAAGAAGAAGAAGAAGAATTGAATTGTCTAAGAAAGTAGGCAGGGTTGTGAAAAAGGACAAGAAAAGAGTGAAAAAGTAGAACATTTAAAAACAAGTCAGAAGGTGTGAAGCCCGTGCAAGTGGAGAGTTGTCACATTTTTTTGTCCAAGTGTTTTTGGCGGCTGTAAATCAGCGTCTAATTGAAAAGTCAACAGAGCCGCGGGAGACAGCCCAATCACGGGAGGAGCTTCCAACGGGCCAATCGGAGGAGCCCGTCGGGCCAGCACTTCCACCCCCGGGGTCAGGTGCTGTCTGCCGTGAGATGGTGATGATGATAGAGACTTATGTACTGTTTGTTTTACTTTGGGCTGAGAACATATCTCATGCCAGCCAGGTGACAGGCCGCCATGACTTATGGAGCAGTGGGAGGAGGAAGCTCCATGCTCTGGAGAGAGGAAAAAAAAAAAAAAAAAAACGTTTTTTCTCTCTTTTTTTTGAGGTGATGCCCTGAGTGTCCTGTCATCCTACAGGCAGGAGCTGACTTGTTCACACAACACAACACACACACGCACGCACGCACGCACGCACACACAACACACACACACGCACGCACGCACACACGCACACGCACGCACACGCACACGCACACGCACACGCACACATACACATACACAAGCACACATGCACGCGCACACACACACACACACACACACACACACACACACACACACACACACACACACAAACACAGATTCAGGAAGAAGCCAAATGGAGTAATTGGCACAGTAATATTTGGTGTCGTATATTTTTACGGTTGTTAAACGGATCAGCATTAGCCAATGGGCTTCTCTGCAAGCGATATGGCAGAACAGGATTCCTGAGAGTTGAGTTACAACCCGGAAGAGCTCACGGGAAACAAGCACAGCAGAAGAACACAATTAGTTCAGTCATCAGCGTGTTTGAACCAAAGCTGACAAACGTCAACACGGCCTTCAAAAGAATCCATGGCCGCACAAGTTCCCTGAACTGATACTTGTGTGTGAACAAAATATTTGTGCTTTGCTATGCATATGCATCATTTAAGGTTTCGCTTCCATTGATGAGGGTGAATGACAAAATATGCTTGATGTCACATCATTACTTTACATGACACTTAGCTGACGCTTTTATCCAAAGTGACTTACAGTTGATCAAGTAAAGTACTGCACAAGGTATTGGTTAGAGTCAGGGTAGGGCAGTCATGGGTGAGCGGTTAGAGCGACAGACTTGCATCCCAGAGGTTGCCGGTTCGACTCCTGACCCGCCAGGTTGGTGGGGGGAGTAATCAACCAGTGCTCTCCCCCATCCTCCTCCATGACTGAGGTACCCTGAGCATGGTGCCGTCCCACCGCACTGCTCCCCATGGGGCGCCACTGAGGGCTGCCCCCTTGCACGGGTGAGGCATAAATGCAATTTCGTTGTGTGTAGTGTGCAGTGTTCACTTGTGTGCTGTGGAGTGCTGTGTCACAATGACAATGGGAGTTGGAGTTTCCCAATGGGCTTTCACTTACTTTTCACTTAGAGTCCTTGGAGTAGTGTTGGGTTAGGTGCCTTGCTCAAGGACACCTCAGCCACGGAGAGAGAGAGGGAGTGTAAGGGTGGGATTCGAACCTGAAACCCACTGATTTGAAGCCCACCTCCTTAACCACGAAGCCACAACAGGGCTAGGTGTTTGTTCGTGTCTGCGTGCGCCCATGTGTGTAGGCCATTGTGTGTGTGTGTCTGCAGGCCATTCTATTTTTACTCCCTTGTAACAGGCTAATAACAGATGTTGCCGCTCATGAGACTATGTTTGTTTTTGTTTGTATACTTTTTTTTATAATCCCTTGACTCTTTTTCATAGCTTTCAATCTGACGTCAAGTTCCTAAACGGTATGACTTACGTCACCTTTATAGCTATAAAAACAACAAGCTAACGCCCATGTAGCTACTCGCTGTTAATAGGCACTAATGCAGTGAGAACAATGCTGTTTGGCACCTGATAGGGCCTTATTGTTCTGGCTATCAAGCTAAAGTGTCCCCTCATTGCCTTCCCATTGACTCGCGGGCTATTTTTAAGGAAGTGACCTCATGGCTGACTCGCACGCGTTCTCACAGACAAAAGGCCAAGCGCTAAACGAGAAAAACAGAAGACCTGGAAGAGAGTTCGGGAAGCTGAGGAGCCACCAGGAGAGTGAGTGACTCCGTACTGCATCTGTTAACACATGGCTACAGTGAGCCGGAAGTGTCAAAAAAAAGTGTTGATGATGATGGGTATGATGATGAGGCCACACACGCATACACACACACATACACACAGACACGGACACAGACACACACGCGCGCACACACGCGCGCGCACACACAAACACACACACACACACACACACACACACACACACACATACACACACACACACACACACACACACACAGAAAAAAGGTTGATCGAGTTTGAAAGATCCAGACACAGGTGGCAATCCATACACACACATATTGTGGATGGGTAGTCCACTCCATTTGTGTGCGTGTGTTAATGTTGCCACCTGTCCTGTTTTTTCCAAATTGCTTTTTAATGGTCTGTACCGGGAAAAAAT
>NC_085867.1:20913204-20920704 GCF_034702125.1 Engraulis encrasicolus | reverse complement strand
GAACCTGCAAACGTTTCATCACAAAGCCAATTCAGGAATCAGTAGGCAACGGCTGTCATACACAATGATACAGAGATGTGGACTTGTGACTTGTGACTCGGACTGACTTGTGACTTGACTCACAAATGACTCGACTTGAGACTTGACTTGCCAATATTAGGAATGACTTGTGACTTGACTCGACTTGTACGCTATTGACTTGAGACTTGACTCGACTTGACAGCTTGCAATGACTTGCAATAGTGCTCCAAGTCAGTGAATATATATTTTTTTTGCATTTGTGTGTGAATAAATGCATGAAAGAAAGAAAAAATAAACGATTTACTATTTATAGTCACAAACCATGTTAAAAAAATATGATCAATTGTGGATTGCATGGTCACCCAAAAAAACATGAAAGCTTGTCTGCAGCCGTGGTGTAATGGTTAGGGAGTTGGGCTGAAGATCAGAGTTGCAGGTTTGTATCTCACCCTTACCTCTCCCTACACCTCCATCCATGACTGAAGTGCCCTTGAGCAAGGCACCTAACCTCACATTGCTCCAAGGACTGTCAACAATATGTGCGTTGGATAAAAGACAAAAGTAATTTAATGCCTAATTATAAACCGTGGTAAAAGCATGGATAGTTTTCAGAGTAAAATCATGATTCAATTTATAGTTAAACCTAGTACAACCTAAAACCAATGCTGAACCATGCTCAAAAAACTGAAATCATGGTATACCGTGGTCGATTTTCGTAAGGGACATGACTGGCGAAGGGGTACATGCAAAGCAGTGTGGAGAGGTAATGAATTTATGACCAAATTGCACATTGAATACAAGGTGACTTGCTAAGGACTTGGAAAAACTAAGACTTGGACTTGGACTTGACTTGGCTTTGGCATGACTTGGACTTGGACTTGACTTGGTCAAATGTGTCGTAACTTGTGACTTGACTCGGACTTGATTGGAAGGACTTGAGACTTACTTGCGACTTGCAAATTAGTGACTTGGTCCCATCTCTGCAATGATACATAAGGCATCTTAACTGTCATTAAAGTGCCCAAAATCCATTATGTAAGGGATAACGGCCAACGAGGTGACCGGTTACATGAGGTTATTGGTGAGGTGGCAGCTCAGAAATCTGAAGCATGTCGCCAGAGTTGCTTCGTGTAACCGGTCGAAGGCCGTTATCCCGCTTATCTGCCGTTACGATATAGGGCACTTTTTAAAATCTCTTACTGTCTGTAAAGTTGTAGGAACCAGGTCAACTGCACCAGAATCTTGTGAGCAAGATAGACGCCTCGCTATGCAGGCGTCTAACTTAGACGCATCTAGAATCTTCGTTTGGTATGCCGATGTGATTATTTAATTTTCCATAAACGATGCATATGGTTTCCTTAGATACCGTCGGAATTCCAAATGAAGATTCTATGCGCGTCTAATTTAGTCGCACGCTTGACGCCTAACTGGTTCTACGGAATTAATGGCCAGCCCATCAGAAAAGAGAATTACGTTGCATCGGCAGATATAATTGCAGTATCTGACGTTATTAGAGCATACGTCTGTTTGACAAAAGCAACATTACTTCAGTAAGCTGCTGGTTGAACTCGCAACTCTCTGATACTCTGTTGTTTTATGGGGAGCCTGACCTTGGCCCTGTTGTGGACTTCACACATTTGTTTCCCCAGGTGATAATAGCTTACTGCCTGCCCAGGAATATATACACACCCACACAATAACACATGCCCGCACACACATACGCACGCACGAACGCATGCACAGACATATGCAGACACATAAACGCACACACACACAAACACACACACACTTAGATACGTACACATACCCCCACATGGGTGTTTTCCAACATTCCAGCATGCAGCATTCACAGTGGCAATAGCCCTGGTCAGCCCTCAACAAATCATTCACTCTCACACACACACACACACACACACACACACACACACACACACACACACACACACACACACACACACACACACACACACACACACTCCTCGGGTGGTGTCCAGCAGTGGCGTGTGGAATTCGCTTGGTGGCAACAATCCTCAAGAAATCACACACACACACACACACACACACACACACACACACACACACACACACACACACACACACACACACACACACACACACACACACACACACACACACACACGGCATGCGGTGCTAGCGGTGGCGACACCCTCAGACGGCCTCGTAACTCTCGGCAAATCACTCACTCTCACACAATCAGCTCCCTCTCCCTTTCCTGCTGGACATGGGGGAGAGGGAGAGAGAGAGAGAGAGAGAGAGAGAGAGAGAGAGAGAGAGAGAGAGAGAGAGAGAGAGAGAGAGAGAGAGAGAGAGAGAGAGAGAGAGCAAAAGAGAAAGACGTGGAGAAAGAGATTCAGATACAGGGAGAGGGGGGGGGAGAGAGAGAGAGAGAGAGAGAGAGAGAGAGAGAGAGAGAGAGAGAGAGAGAGAGAGAGAGAGAGCGAAGACAGAGGGAGAATCGCCCGTCTGACTCCCATTGTGTGCTATATATAGGCCCATTATATCAGCGTGCGGCCACAGCACAGGAGGCGAAAGGGAGTGGAGGAGAGGAGGTGAAAGGAGGAGCAGAGGAGAGGAGAGGAGAGGAGAAGAGAGAAGAGGCAGGGTGAGGGGAGGAGAGGAAAGGAGAGGGAAGGAGAAGAGAGGAGAGGTGAGGTGAGGAGGTTAAGAGAGGAGAGGGGAGGAGAGGTGATGGGAGGAGAGGACAGGAGAGGCGAGGGGAGGAGGAGGAGAAGAGAGGAGTGGTGAGGGGAGGAGGTTAAGAGAGGAGAGGGGAGGAGAGGTGATGGGAGGAGAGGAGAGGCGAGGGGAGGGGAGGAGGAGGAGAAGAGAGGAGAGGCGAGGAGTCACTTTTACATCAGTGCTCGGTGTCTGCCCCCACCACACAGACCCCCACCCAACCTTCCTTTACCCCACCTCCCTCCACCCACCTTGGCGATGGAGAGGTAGCAATGACGGGGAACGGGCGGGGGTCGTGGTTACACAGTAGGGTGTGGATGTTGTCTTCCCCTCAATGGCAGTGGTGGAGGTGGGGATGGTGATGGTGGGGATGGTGGTAGTGGTGGAGGTGGGGATGGTGATGGTGTGGATGGTGGTAGTGGTGGAGGTGGGGATGGTGGGGATGGTGGTAGTGGTGGAGGTGGGAATGGGGATGTTGTCTTCCCCTCAATGGCAGTGGTGGAGGTGGGGATGGTGATGGTGGTAGTGGTGGAGGTGGGGATGGTGGGGATGGTGGTAGTGGTGGAGGTGGGGATGGTGGTAGTGGTGGAGGGTGGTAGTGGTGGAGGGTGGTAGTGGTGGAGGTGGGGGTGGTGTGGATGGTGGTAGTGGTGGAGGTGGGGATGGGGATGGTGGTAGTGGTGGAGGTGGGGATGGTGATGGTGGGGATGGTGGTAGTGGTGGTGGTGGGGATGGGGATGGTGGTAGTGGTGGAGGTAGTGGTGGAGGTGGGGATGGTGGAGGTGGGGATGGGGATGGTGGTAGTGGTGGAGGTGGGGATGGGGATGGTGGTAGTGGTGGAGGTGGGGATGGTGGTAGTGGTGGAGGTGGGGATGGTGATGGTGGTAGTGGTGGAGGTGGGGATGGGGATGGTGGTAGTGGTGGAGGTAGTGGTGGAGGTGGGGATGGTGGAGGTGGGGATGGTGATGGTGCAAGAGGGTGGTGGATGCTGTCTTCCCCTCAATGGTAATGGTGGAGGTGGGGATGGGGATGGTGGTAGTGGTGGAGGTGGGGGTGGTGTGGATGGTGGAGGTGGGGATGGGGATGGTGGTAGTGGTGGTGCTAGAAGGTGGTGGTGCAAGAGGGTGGTGGATGCTGTCTTCCCCTCAATGGTAATGGTGGAGGTGGGGATGGTGATGATGGTGCTAGAGGGTGGTGGTGGATGCCGTCTTCCCCCCTCGGCCATGGATCAAAGGTTGGCTCCATTGTAATGGGTTTCCCCTCTCTCCCCTTGTAGCTGCCTGGCATGCTTATTCTTCTCGCCCTGCTCGGCCTTCTGACGCCCTGTGTTTGTTTGTGTGTGTGTGTGTGTGTGTGTGTGTGTGTGTGTGTGTGTGTGTGTGTGTGTGTGTGTGTGTGTGTGTGTGTGTGTGTGTGTGTGTGCGTGTGTGCATGTGTTGCAGGGACTGCAGGACATTTCTTCTGGTTTCCCGCCCTCGTTTATTAGTTGATGGAGTACGAGGTGAGATGGAAATGTCACTTTCTCACGGCTGCATGTCACACACGCCCGCGCACACCACACTCGCACACACATATACACACACACACTTACTGTAGCCTTGTATAGGTGTGCATGAACACAAATGGGTCTTTTCCTCTGGCTGTTTTCTAACAGATCGACACTGCACGACTCACCCACCGTTTTTTCCATTTCGATTAGTCAGGTACGGCACGACACAGCACAGCTCGAAAACCTGTCCTTGTTTTTTTGGTTGAGCGGGTCTTTCGCTGCCTACTACCCAGAATCTTGTGCATCAGCTTGTCCTCTCTGGTGAATCAAAAAATAATCATGGAGGCCACCATGGAACGTCGAATCGAATCGTATTGTATCGTATCGTCGGCCATTCTTAAGTATAGAAAACAATCGAATCGCATCGCATCGAAAAATTAGATATGTCGCTTATCTCGACACCGCACAACTCAGGCACCATTTTTTGCTTTTCGAATTGGCACGACACAGCGCAATCATAATGTAAAAAGTGACAGCCGAGTTGTGCTCTGTCGAGCTGTAGTCCTACCAGAAAACCGACAGTGGAAAAGAGCCTATATTGTTATTGAATCGCATCGTCATGGAGGCTGTGATTTACACCCCTAGTGACAACGCCAAAAAAAACGTAAATCCAACCATACTCCGGGTAACACGGATTGTAATGGAAACCCAAACCAAACTGTTTTAACAACACCACTCAGCGCGACACAAAACGGCACGGCACAGCCAGGTTGTACAGTATGTGGGAAAGAGCCTAAACACAACCCCCATGATCACTGAGAAAAGGACTTCTCTAACAGCACTGTGCAGTAAGCCATGTTTTATGGTTCATGGCTTAGCTTTTGAGCAAAGTTAACATTACTACACACAACACACACACACGCATGCCACACACGCATGCACACACACACACACACACATACGCACGCTTCTGCACCATGCAACTGATGAGCTCAGCATCATATCTGCTCCCTGGAGTGATTCTCTCTGCATTTGAACTTGTGTATTTAAAGCAATTCTGATGTTTCCACAGAAATCTTGAAAGCCTTGTCCAGCAATGTGTGTACCTTTTACAGAGCTTTAATCAAAATCTCTCGACCCGTTGAAAAGTTATCAACTTTTGAAAACAACGGGAATGAACACACACGCACGCATGGATAAGCAGAGAACAGTATGCCTTCAGTATGCTGAGCCATATCTTGTATTTATGCAAGTCAATCACTAAGCCACCAATGCTAATTTCGCACAACTAACAAAAGTTATGTGATATAGTAATAGTTGCTAGTTTCGAAGACAAAGGTAGAAACAATGCATGGCACGACCTTTGCGGCCTGAGTACTGGGTTTCACACCTCTGTATTTTTGGTTGTTTTGTATGTTCTGGTGCAACATTCCATCCACAAAATCACAAGTTCTCCATTGTACTTTCCAAAGTAAAAAAAAAAAAAGAAAGAAAAGAAAACATCCAAATCAGGGATGTTGTGTTCGTGTTCTTTTGTGAAACCACATAATTAAGGTGACCACAAACAAACACTATAAGTGTGTCTGAGTGGCCTAAGAATAAAACAATTCCGTGTACTTTTCAATTTCAGGCAGTCCTAGTTTCGCACTGATGGCCTGCGAAAGGTTGAATGCCATGGTTGCTGCTTCTCTGCTTCTCTCTGTCTTTGGGATTAGACCATGGCCTCTCCCTAACCATGCTGGCCCTTGCTTTGTCTCTGTATACTTTGTTCCATATTCTCAGCTCTTTCCCTGTGCTCCATGTCCCTTGTATATTCTGTGACCTGTCTCTGTTCCTTGTTATAGATTTCATATTGTAGATTCCTTTTCTGCCCTGTCTCTGTCAATTCAAGTTCTATAGTAGAGTCATAAATGGAGGTTCCGTGACCAACCTCTGGCAACAATGTTTTGATGATTGATTTGACCTCTATGGACCCTTTAGAAAAGATTTAGCCCCCATGTCCCTCGCAAAAATCCCGGGCTTTTTTGCTAGAGAGCCAAATTCAAAATGGCGTCCGGCGGCATCTCTAAAAAATAACTTTTGATCTGAATGACCTAGAATCATGTATGAAGGCACTTTTTCATATGAGTCAACCATGAGGATTCCAAATCTGACATCATTTTGGTTATAAAACTTTGTTTTGACGGCGAAATTCAAGATGGCCGCCATCTAGAACCGTTATTTTCGACCTTTTTAGGCCGTCACCGCCCAAAATTATCATATTTGGACTGGGAACCTCCCAATTTGTGTGACTGTATTTCTCATGCAAAGACTTGGCAGATGGGAACTTGTCAATTTCATGTGTATGTATGTGCATTACCATGTATGCGCAGGTCTCGTTCGTCTTCTTTTGTTCAGTATGGTGTATCGTAGGGATCATTGGCACCGATGATACTGGGAGCATGAGAAGGCAAGGATGATGGATAACAGCTTTTGGGCATAGCCCAACCTACTTGTATAGGGTGCCGTCCTGTGTCTGCCAATCTTCTGCTGATGGAGTTCCCATCCTCCAGATCATGCCTATGTCAATTAGAGCAGAGTTTCTCAAAGTGGAGTGCAAGCCTTCCTGGGGGGGCGCGGAGGCATCACAGGGGGGCCGTGTGACATCTGCCCCCCCCCCCCTAAAAAAAGATTTCCTATATGGCCAATAAGCCATTATGTTTAAAGCCCCCCTCACCAACATTATATTATTCATTGTCATTGATTTGAATAAAATAGGAAATGAACACACATCTGCACTGCATTCGACTGCAGTCCCTCTTTGTTTTATCTCACCTTTCCTTTAATTTTGCGCAGCAATCGCAAAATCAGTTTGCGCAGGTACTGCTTTTGCTTAGAAACCATTTATTTCCTAATTTACCTCAGGTCAGACATAACTATGATAGCGCCCGCCAGAAGTGATTTTTACCCCACAAAAAGGGGGAGGGGGCACGGAGGCATCCAGACCCTCTGAGGGGCAAATGATTGGAAAAGTTTGAGAACCACTGAATTAGAGCAAGATAGGATTCTTAAATCAAAACAGGGTGGAGGGAGATCTTCGAGATGAGCTTGCTCTTCTGCGTCTTCCTGTATGTGCCATTAGGGTTGAATAAGACCACACATTCCTCAACAACACAGTGTTCTTGCAGCTCGGGGAGCTTCACAAACTGACTGTCTTCAACCAAGTTGATAATTGCTGTGAGCGCACTTCTTCCATTTCAGCAGCTCTTGCCTCGAGTTCCTCAACGGGCTTCTCAGTGCAAGAATGCTTGGAA
>NC_085867.1:20883204-20905704 GCF_034702125.1 Engraulis encrasicolus | reverse complement strand
CACACACACACACACACACACACACACACACACACACACACACACACACACACACACACACACAAACTGCCACTGCCCAGCGCACCATAAAAATAACACCTCATAAAGCAATGACCCCCGCCCCCGCCCCTGCCCCGACCCAGGAGAGAAGAAGAGAGGAGGAAAGGAAAGGAGAGGATATAGGTGAGGGGTGTGGGGTAGGAGTGGGTAAGGGGGGCGGGCACCCTGTGGAGTACACCAAGCCTGAACTTTAACCTCTGAGCTCTCATTCACCCTCATCCCCTCTGCTGTCTTGCTCTCTGAAACGAGGCTGCTCAGTCTATGCCCAGTCTTTTGTCCTGTCTGTCTCTGCCTCTGTCTGTCTGTCTGTCCTGTCTGTCTGTCTGTCTGTTTCTGTCTGTCTTTCTGTTCTCCACCCCCCCTCTCTCTCTGTTCTTTTTAAAAATTATTAAGAAATACTCTAAAATTCTCTAATAACTAGTTGGAGAAAACTAAGGGATACAACTGAGCATGTTTTGCCTTTATTATTTGATAGGAAAGTGAAGACTTTGACAGGAAGCGAGTGTGGGGGAGAGAGAGACGGGTGGAAAGGGTCGGCAAAGGAACCGGGCAAGAATCAGAGTCAGAGTCAGAGTGTACTTTATTGTACCTGGGTCGGCCGCGTAGCACACGAGTGACCTACCATTAGCGCCATGGTAGGGCCATACACAACTGAGCATATTTAACATAAATAGATGGTGTTGATAGTTACGCAGTGGTCCCATGGCATCATGTGAAATCACCTTCTGCCGACCTGAAAAGCTCTTTGTGGAGAATCTACAGATCTGAAGGTCAGCGGAAGGTCAAAGCTGTGGCACTTCAAACGCTAGCCCATTAGTCGCTAATGTTCACTCTGTCATCTAGCACTACCCTCACCCTGAGAGACAGCAAGACATGAGGCACAAAGACATTACCACAATGACCCTCACACACATCATACACAGGTGCAGGAGACCTTTCACTCACACATACACGGACACACACACATACACACACACACGCGTGCGCGCGCACACACACACACACACACTCACACACACACACACACACACACTCACACACACACACACACACACACACACACACACACACACACACACACACACACACACACACACACACACACACACACACACACACGCGCGCGCGCACACACACAGACACACACACACACACACACACACGCGCACGCACACACACTCACACATCTACACACACACACACGCCACAATGACCCTGATTGTTAGAAGTAGCCTTTACCTTTAGTCGCAAAGCTGGAGTTCTGAAGCATCTGAAGCAGGCTCAGGGCCTCCAGAATCTGAGAGCGATGTAGCAAGTATTGGTTTATGGTTTTAGAGCAGGGGTGCTCAACTGGCGGACCCAGGTCCGGATGCGGACCCAAATGCAATGTCATCCGGACCAAGACAAAATCCATCTGTATTTAATATGTATAAATTATACATGACATTTCGCTGCCATGCGATCTGTATTTCTGCGAAGCCAGTCTTATGACAAATAAAAGTATCATCACTATGACAACTCAGTGAGTGAGCAAGAGGCCAGTGCGGCCAGCGAGTGAGGCTATTTTCTGCATCGGTCCGTAGCGACTTTTTTGGACCCTGGAAACATACGAAATTTGGCGAGTGGACCTTTTCAGTTTCTAGTTGAGCACCCCTGTTTTAGAGTGAGTAGTCTACATTTACTCAAGAACCTCTCATTAGGACCCAGCCTATTTACATCTCTCTCTCTCTCTCTCTCTCTCTCTCTCTCTCTCTCTCTCTCTCTCTCTCTCTCTCTCTATGCCACTCCATCTCAATTTTCTCTCTGTGCAGTATGTGTAGGAACAATAGGCAACACAATTAGCAGGATGCTGGGGAGCGGAGGAGGAGCGGAGGAGGAGCAGAGAGGGAGCGGAGGAGGAGCAGAGAGGGAGCGGAGGAGGAGCGGAGGAGGAGCAGAGAGGGAGCGGAGGGAGGCCCCCAGTGTTTGATGTGGCAACGGAGTTGATGGAGTGAAAGTAGCGACAGGTTGGTGACGATAGCTGGAGAGCTCAAGAACAAGAACAAGAAAGACGGAGAAGAGAAAGAGAGACAGAATGACGAGGAGAGAGAGAGAGAGAGAGAGAGAGAGTGCAAGATAAATGAATGAGAGAACTGCTGATGAGGTGTGTCTGTTGGGAGGGCGTGCTAGACAATTGGAGTGTGTCGTGTAGTGTAGAGTAGTGTAGTGTTCTGTATTGTGAAGTGTAGTGTAGTAGTGTAGTACAGTTTAGTGTACTGTAGTGCAGTGGTTCTCAACTGGAACAGTCTTGGGACCCACCATTTTCCACTCTCATTCGGTCGCGACCCAATTTTTTTTAGCGTTCAAGTTAATTCAATGCAATTCTCAAAATGTAACCAAGACTCGAATGACTGGTTGCAGGCTATCTAGCTCGCATAAACATTCAGATTATATCTATGGCGACAGATGACACGGAGTTCACTAGCCTATCAAAATAAAAGTTATAAATTGTTTTTAGAATTACGTTTGTTTTTTTTACACCAAGGCTCCGCGACCCACTCATGACCCCTCCGCGACCCACTTTTGGGTCGTGACCCACCAGTTGAGAAACACTGCTGTAGTGTACTAGTGTAGTGTCATGTAGTGTAGGGGTGATGGTAAGGGCATAGTGATGGGCAGTGGGGGTGTGCTCTCTGCTCTGATGGGGAGAGGGTGATTGGGGTATGCTTGAGGGGAAGGGTGCAGATCGTGATGGGGAGAGGGGGCAGTGTAGGGTAGTGTACTGTCTAGTGGTCATGGGTGAGGGGAAGGGAGAACACTGTAATGTACAGTGTAGTGGGGATGGTGGTGAAGGGGAGAGGGAGTGCTCTGTGATGGGGAGAGGGGGCAGTGTAGTAGTCAGTGGAGGTGATGGTGACGATGGGGAGTGGGGGTGCTTAGTGATGGGGAGTGGGGGTGGTTGGTGATGGGGAGTGGGGGTGCTTGGTGGTGGGGAGTGGGAGTGGGGGTGTTTGGTGATGGGGAGTGGGTCTCCCGCATTACTGGTCTCTGAAGCATTATTAGCTGGCGGCCGCACAAAGGGCCGTCCGTAAATAAGGGACTGGCGGGCACAATATGCCAGAAATAATGTTTATCTTCCCCGCTGAGACACAGAGACACAGGGGCTCATTAAGCCCTACGTATGTTAACCCGCCCAGGCCCCGACGCTAACACAGCAGACACCACTCAGCCCCAACAATCCCACATACTCCTCCGCTCTCTTCTCGCTTCTTTTCTATTCTCCTCCTTCATTTTCCTGCTATCTCCATCCATCCATCTGTCTTGCACTCTCTCCTCTCGTCTCCACTCTATTCTCCTCTCTTCTCATCTCCGCTCTCTATTCTCTACTCTTCTCTTCTCCTCTCCTCTCATCTCTTCTCCGCTCCTCTGCTCTCTTCTCCTCTCAGCCCGCCTCTCTGGTCCTCTCATCATCCTCACACTCATCTGTCGTGTGTGTTTGCATGCGGGTGGATTGCAGCTGATGGTGCGACTGAAGTGGGGCTTTTATTTTTGATTAGCGGTAGCCGTAGCCATGGCAGACATGGGGGCAATGGCACTTGTGGCACAGGCAGACATGGAGAGTGCTTGGGGGAAGGGGGGTGGAGGTGATGATTTTGTGGCTGTGGTGATGGGAGTTGTGTAGCTGTAGAGGAGTGGTGGGTGGATGGGTGCGGCTGTGCATGTGTGCACCCATCCAACATGCACGTGTGTCTATGGCAGAGCTGTGGACATCAGAGAGGAACAGGGATGTGTGCGTGTGTGCGTGCGTGCGTGCGTGCGTGCATGTGTCTGTGTGTGTGCATGCATGTGCGTGTGTGCGTCTGTTACAGAAGTGTAGACATCAGAGCAGAACACTGATGGATGTGTACAGTGTTTGAGTGTGAGTGTGTGTGTGGCAGGTGTGGACAGATGATGTCTGGGTGTATACGTCTGATGATTTAGTAGAATAAAGGCTGGTGCAGCAGCAGTCAGGTGGGGTGAGATGAAGAGACGCTTGTCATGATGCTGATGCTGGTCCTGATGCTGATGCTGATGCTGGTCCTGATGCTGATGGTGATGATGGTCCTGATTGTGATGGTGGTCCTGATGCTGATGCTGATGGTGGTCCTGATGCTGGTCAGATGAGATGACAAGAGATGAAATACACAGATCGCTATTGCAAAGTCACAGCTGTAAAATAATGTGGTTCCACCCACAAAGACCGATACACTTCTGCTTGTTTTTCTTACCCAACAATATTTGCAGCAACTTATATTTGAAAACAATATTTGCGGTAATAATGAATAAATAATAAATAAACGGGAATCGAATCATGGATATTTTTGTCCTTGTTATCCAAGATCCTTGTTTTTTTAAGCCTTCATAATTCCTACTTTTGCCAGAGTAAGGGTAGTTGTTAGATATGAAGGTGTAATTGCACGTAGTGTACATGTATGCTTCCCTCTGACCACATTAGCACTAGGTTCTCATTGGACAAGGGCAAAAACACTCAGCTCTCATTGGACAAAGATGATAGCACTGGTTACCAGTGATGTACCCGAACGCGTTCAATGAACGAAAGTTCATGAACGAGTTCATATTTTGAGCGAACGTGAACTGAACGGACAGTATTTTCTAGATGATGAACGAACTATGAACGCGTTCATCTGGAGCGCGAACGTGAACGTTCATTAGTTCTTCATTCCGTTCATTCCGTAGTTACCAGATTTCATTAATATTCCTGCAGAAACCGCTACTGAACACAATGTCAGAGAGTCTAATATTATGTCCTATCAATTCCCTCTGACAGCGTCAGACACCATTCTCTCCGACTGTCTTTAGTCTCGTGCAAAGAGGCGGGACCAAGCAAACAGCAGGCATCGCTCTACTTAAAGTCAGAGCGGCCAGCAACCAGCCAGCAGTGTGCGAGTTTTCTGATTTCCGGTGACTTTTTAGATTAACGCCTTTAGCGACCATCTTCTGGGCGTTCAGAATAAGTGTGGAGTGCTCTCGCTTCACTATTTAAGTTAAAATGCGCCGCGCGCAGCACCAACAACAAGAGAAAGCTGTCTGCTGGCATGTTGCAGTAGCCTATGGCAAATTTTGCGCATGAGACAGAGAACAACAGTGCAGGAAAACGTTAGTCCACGCACCCGATTTAAGTCCAGTCCATACAGTAACAGAAAAGAAGTGAAATCGCTCAGCACACAGTGTCTAAACAACAAACACTCTAAAGGACTGCTAGGCTACTGATAAACCACTCTTAATGCAAAACTAAAATACAGTAGACTAATATCTAACAATCTCATTGTTAAAACTAATTTATGCTTTAGGCCTACACTTTTTTCAACATGGGGGGTGAGCTGTGAACTGAACAATGAACTAGTAGTAAATTTACTTTCCCAACACTGCAGAAAACACAGTTAAGGACTATAGGCCTACTCTCTATTACTACTAATAATAAACCGCTGCTCTAATGCACAACTAAAATACCGTTATATCCAGCAATGTCATTGTTAACACTAATTAACCCATGAAATAATGGCTATCTGTGAAGCATTTATATGGCCTTTTTCAATGAATTTTGATTTTTTTTTTTTTTTTGGGGGGGGGGCATGAACTGAAATGAACTAGTTCATTTATTTTGTGAACTATGAATGAACTAGTTCATTTTGAAAAAAATATGAACTATGAACGAACTAGTTCATTCTGAGAGCTGTGAACTTGAACTTGAACTAGTTCACGTACAAAATGAACTTTCCCAACACTGCTGGTTTCTCATTGGACGAGGCAGCAGGGATTGGCTGAGATAAACATTGCATTCATTGGTGCTCCCCTGGAAATTGGCCCGCATAGCCAAAACCCATTTCCCATAATAATACTTGCAGACTGCAATTGGCACAGGCCAAGTGTGTTGGGTATCTATTTTCATGTGTGTGTGTGTGTGTGTGTATGTGTGTGTGTGATGTGCAGTGCGTGTCTGGTAAGCACAATAAGTTGACATGGTACTCGTGCCATACCATTTGCCCTACAAAGGCAAAGTGCAGTAACTACACCGACATTGAAACTGAGAAAAATACCTTCACCTTGATTAAAAGGTTGTGTTAGAGCCATTTTCTATGATTTAAGTAAAATGTTTATTTATGTACATAGATTTTGTATTTAGAATTTATATTTACCAGAATTATAGTTAATTTGGATACTTAGGAAGTATTGTATATATATTTAGTGGGTAGCACTTTACAATAACCTTCCGCTATAAACAGTTAGCAAACAGTTAGCAAACAGTTAGCAAACATTTAACTATTAGTTAACTAAAGGTTTATTATACATTTATAGGTGTATACTAAACACTTACAAAGTTTTAAAATATATTTATTAGTCCTTCTGTAACACTTAATAGAACATAATTATAAGTTACTTAATATATTATTAAAAATACTTTTATGATTAATTAACTAACATATCAACAGTAACTTAAGCATAACAAGTGACTTATAAACTGTTAACTAATTATTACTTAATATATTATAATTATTAGTTGTATTTTACAATTTATAGTTCAATATTAACTAAGTACTTATTATTTAATCATTAATACATTGTAATTAAATAATGTTTAAGTGTTAATATTAACTAAACTATTGTTAATTACTTATAAATCATTTAATAATAATTATGTAAAGTATTTATTAATGTATTACTAATGTTTAAAATTCAGTATGGGGAACCTTATGGTGAAGTTGGTTGAGCTTTATTAATATATAATTAATGTTTAAAATTTTGCATTGAGAACCTTATTGTGAAGTTGGTTGAGCTTTACTAATGTTTTACTAATGTTTAAAATCCAGTATGGGGAACCTTATGGTGAAGTTGGTTGAGTTTTATTAATGTATAACTAATGTTTAAAATTCTGCATTGAGAACCTTATTGTGAAGTTGGTTGAGCTTTACTAATGTTTAAAATTCAGTATGGGGAACCTTATGGTGAAGTTGGTTGAGCTTAATTAATATATAACTAATGTTTAAAATTCAGTATGGGGAACCTTATGGTGAAGTTGGTTGAGCTTAATTAATATATAACTAATATTTAACATTCTGAATGGGGAACCTTATGGTGAAGTTGGTTGAGCTTAATTAATATATAACTAATATTTAGCATTCAGAATGGGGAACCTTATGGTGAAGTTGGTTGAGATTAGTTAATATGTAACATTAAAGTGATACTGTCCCATTTTTGGACATAAGCTCATATTACACCTCCCCTTGAGTCAAGTTATTGAGTTTTACCTTTCCCTTATTTTTTGTTTTACCTGTACTTCTTGTCGTTCTCTGAGTACGGCAGTGCAAATTTTATCTCCAAGCTAGCAGTTAACATTGAGTTCTGAGACCAGCTAGCCGCCAGCTGGTCTCATAGGACTCAATGTTAACTGCTAGCATGGAGGTAAAATTTGCACTGCCATACTAGAACGGTTGAACATACAGGAGGAGAAAGGTAAAGCTCAATAATTCAAGGGGATGTGTAATATGAGCCTATTTCCAGAAATTGGACAGTATCACTAGAAATGATCACAGTACAAATGATTTTCACTTGGTCTCAAGAAATACATTTTCACACTGTTAGAAAGAGAGAAAAGAATTATCAATGATGTTAAACTGTTGTTACCCACTACTGAGTATGGTACACGTCAACGGTAGGCCAGGATCAATGGGCTACAGAATGTGACACTAGGCTTTGGGTAGAGTGAAAAAGATACCAATTAAAAGACAACATACAATATGTTTCTATAACATTTTCACCATTTATATTAAAGCATGTCAAATCAAAAACCCCAGCACGCTACAAAACAGAGAACTTGCCAGGGTCACAACATACATTTCCCAGATCAAAATCCCTTACAATACAAAAATAATTTCTAACATACAAATGTAGCCTTAACACAAAACATTAAGTTTCTGTCCTTTTATGTCCTTATTAGATCCGCAGAGGCGAGCGCAAGCCGACAAGAGCAGTAATTCAAGAGAGTTGGCCGCTTCACTCCAAAAATGTCCTTTGGAGGACAAAAGTGACGTCCCATGAATTGAAACAGTCCAAAACAAAAAGGAAAGGATATCGAAAGCAAAATGAACAGGGAAAACCATAATGTTCGTGTCAAATGTCCATCTTGCATAAATAATAATAATTATTATTATTTATTTATCATTATAAATAATCATGTATCCATAGAAAATATTGTATGCAACCCTAATGAAGAATGACATTCTTAAATTCAAACATAGGATATAGGGAAAAATAATAAAATGGGCATTAACAAAATGAAATAAAAACATCACAAGTAAGAGATTGAAAAGTTTAAATATTTACAATTACCCCCCCCCCCCAAAAAAAGGTTTGAACATTTAAAAAAAATAAAATAAAATTGTCCTTCAAAAATTGGAAATAGTCCTTTAAATCCTCAAAAGAGACGATGTAGAGAGTTCCTTTAAGTTGTTCAAAAAGAAAAATAGCTCCTTTCAAGCAGTTCAGTTCAAGGCGTTGAAGTCAGTCATAGTCAGTGATGTGACACGAGCAGGCCACAATCCTACCAAATATGCCATGCGCAATGTAGAACAGGATCGCATTCGAATGAGTGGGTGGCTCGCCATCTAGTAGTCGACGAATCCTCAGCAGAATCCAGATCCAGCTCAAAAACTTCACCTATGTGAACATATGTCATCAGTTAAGTTTGGTTTATTTGATAGGGACAGACACATCATGTAGCCTAGGCTGTACAGCAGCATAACAGAAAAGCATCATAGCAGTTACAGCCGTAAGCTACACACCCAGGACAATGTTGAATTCCTATCAAATATCATCAGTTTAAACTTAAAGTTAAAGAGAATTACACCTTGCACGCAATGGGTGCGTGATCACAGCATGTGAAATACAGTCTGCTTACTCCGAACTCATTTCAACCAGCCAACATCAAACTTAAGTATTAACAAAACAAAATACAAATCGCAGGTTTCACCTGAAGTCTTTGGCAGTGATAGACAATATAAGACTTAGGTTACAACAGTATGGGGAAAAATACACAAGTTGCCTTACCAAGACGATTGAAACAGAAGAAATACTCGATGGAATACTCCATGGAATCCATACTGAAAAAGAAACACAAAGGACAGGAGAGTCATAACATACACAGGGCAGCCGTGGCCTAGTGGTGAGGCAGCCGTGGCCTAGTGATGAGAGTTGGTCTTTCAATCTGGGGGTTGCAGGTTCGAATCCCTCTGACCGCTCCCTACATCTCCATGGCTGAAGTGCCCTTGAAAAGGCACCTAAACCCACATTACTCCAGGGACTGTAAACAATACCCTGACTACTAAGTCGCTTTGAATAAAATGAAAGTGTCAGCTAAGTGAAATGTAATGCAATGTAATGACATCACAGTTTGAAATCATTGGCTCATGACTCAGGAGGACATGATCAATGCAAACAAATATATCTCCAGCACATGCATTAAGTCTTTTGTCTAAAGTAAAATGTATTCCATGGCAAACTATTATCAGTTTTTTTTTAAAGAGGCTTGGTTAACACATGCCAGTTGAATTATGACTGAACAAACTAACCACGGTCTGCGAATGATGATTCTCCTCTTTGGCTTCTCTGAAGTCCAGGCGAACAAAGTTGGCACAGCATCCTTTATTAGCTTTGTCATACCACGGGTGACCTTAACAAAGCATTGCTTCTCAAAGTGCTCAGATCGAACCTCGGTCTCAGCGTTGATCTGTAACCATAAATACCAGCATGTATTTTAGTTCGTTAGCAAAACAACTTAATTTTGGCACAAGTATGCTACTGGTTCTGGTAACACATCTGGTAAGCCATCGGATCGCTTAACACAACATTGAAAGCATAATTTTGAAATAGCGATCTGGAAATACCATATAAATGTAGCGTTGTGTAATTACACATTCATTTTTTTTTAATAGGCTTCATTAGGCTACATGAGCCATGACAAGTTTGGCGAGCTAGCTTATTTGGGGAGGTAGATGGACACTCCCAACTGAGATCGCTCCCGGACGTGTAGTCCCAGGTGTTTCTATCACTCCCGGACGTGTAGTCCCACCCGATTATATTTCACGTATTATCATACACTGCCACATACAAGCAATTTAGGGTTAGGGTTAGGGTTAGGGTTAGAAACAAAAAACTAACATCAAAAACATAACTAGCTCCGTTATATGGCGGTGGGATCGATAGTCTGGCTAGTGGGAGCGAGCCGACCGGGGAGCGTCCTGCGTTGGGAGCGACAATCAGGGAATCCTTATTTGTGCTAGCTAATGCGTATGATTGGACATAATTATGCATCTTACCTTGAAATATGGACCAGGATCCCTCTTGATGTGATTTATTCATTCATGCTGAAGTGCCTGCTCTTTGGCGAAACGGTGGAAAGTCTGTCCACGGTAGGATTTATTTCTCTTTGAGGACGTAGGACTACATTTGGGCACACAGCAATGAGGCACCAAACAGCTGAATGTGCAGCCGGGTGTACCCCTGAAGTGTACCCCTCAACGTCTTTAGAAAGTTCCGGGTGAATAAGGCGAATTGAAACAAAACAAATACTCGATGAAAGGAAGCCTCTAGTCTTCAAAACTTACATCATTCACAGAGCTGGACGCTCCGTATTCCAAAAGGAAACTTAAACTTCATAAAAAACGAAATATTTTCTTTTGATTGTTTCTAGCTCCAAAGAAAACTCGACTGGCTCGGCAGACGACAGACTGAAGTGAACGGCTCCAAGGGAAGCCATAGCCGGTTTCAAAATAAAAGTCCCAAATCGTAATTGTCACAGCAAGGAGGTCTATCATTGTGTCACAGTAAAGGTTCTGCTATTTCAAATTAATTTAAGTCATGTTTTAACAATAACAACCCATCATTAATTCATTGTTTCACCAGAATTACCTCTATTTATTATCCCATTTTACTGTGTATGCTTTTTATAAACTATTTATTTTACATTTTCAATAGGCATTTGTCGACTGGGTTGCAGATGAAATAGGCTATCAAACAACTAGAACAGCATACAATAAATAAACAGAGGAAAGATATCAACCTAATCAGCTGATTTATTTAATTTATTTCAATGACTTGAAAATAGAAGACAGTTCAGTGCAATAGAAACTTTAACTTAAAGGTGCAATTATATTTACCAATATAAAACGTAAGATTGTTTATGACTGAAAACTCAAAATTGGGAAGGTCCACTTTTTTGTGTATTAATGTAATAAACATTAAAACCACTGCTAAAACAAAATATTTGGCCACCAGCCTTGAACCACAAGAGTACAACAGTAGGTGCCATCCCATTGCCAACTAGGCCCTCATAGGCCTATTTACACAAGAGGAGAAGAGAAAATAGAGAGGGAAAGAAGAGAATGATAATAGAATGGAGGAAGAAAGGAGAGATGGGTGAGGAGGAGTGAATGGCAGAGATGAGTTGTTCTCTTTCTCTTGCGCACACAGTCTTCTCTTATCTTTTCTCTGTCCACCCTCTTTCTGTCTCTGTCTCTGTCTCTCTCTCAACTAATAATTATAATATATTAAGTAATAATTAGTTAACAGTTTATAAGTCACTTGTTATGCTTAAGTTACTGTTGATATGTTAATTAATTAATCATAAAAGTATTTTTAATAATATATTAAGTAACTTATTATTATGTTCTATTAAGTGTTACGGAAGGACTAATAAATATATTTTAAATGATTTATAAGTAATTAACAATAGTTTAGTTAATATTAACACTTAAAAAATATTTCATTACAATGTATTAATGATTAAATAATAAGTACTTAGTTAATATTGAACTATAAATTGTAAACTACAACTAATAATTATAATATATATTTAGTAATAATTAGTTAACAGTTTATAAGTCACTTGTTATGCTTAAGTTACTGTTGATATGTTAATTAATTAATCATAAAAGTATTTTTAATAATATATTAAGTAACTTATTATTATGTTCTATTAAGTGTTACGGAAGGACTAATAAATATATTTTAAAACTTTGTAAGTGTTTAGTATACACCTATAAATGTATAGTAAACCTTTAGTTAACTAATAGTTAACTGTTTGCTAACTGTTTGCTAACTGTTTATTAACTGTTTATAGCGGAAGGTTATTGTAAAGTGCTACCGGCTGCTGATATTAATATAAAACCGTCAGGACGCATGAAGAACGTCAGTGTAGAAGTCACGAACCATAGGAGCATCACAGTCTTTTGACCGTCACATTTCAGTTAGTTTTAGATAGGAGTTAGGAATTCATCTTTTGTTTTGTATTATTTTAAGTTACTATAAAGAAAGACATCAAACTTAAGTTTTGGACTCCAGACTTTTATTTCTGTTTTGTGTCGCGTCCGAAAGTAACTCTGAGGTTCATGGCTAGTGAGTCACCTGCACTCACATTCAAGTCAAAAGACTAGCCCCAAGCCACGAGGGTTGCCGAGGATTCGGAGCCACGCTACCGGGCTGAGAGGAGGACAGGAGAAGTTGGATGCTGCCAGCTCAATAAGAAGACAGAAGCACCTGAAAACGCCTGCAAGGTTTGAGAGGAACTGAAGCAGTAAAATAAATACTTCGACTGCAGTGCTGGCTGAAGCAAGCTTTCCCTGGGTCAGGTCTGATATCTCTATTCATTCCCGTTAGCATGCTACGCTACTTAGCGCGCTAGCTATCCTGCTAAGCTGACTGTGCAAAATCTACAGTAAATGCCCAAAGGATTCCCAGCTAAGACAGTCATTCCTGTTTATGCAAAACGATCTTTCACAAGTAGTAACTCTTTTCACAAGTGTCTGTGAATGTTTGGAAGAGTTTAGAAGCTGTGAGGAATTTCGAAATTGTCACAGTTAATGTGTGAAGATTCACGGGTGAAACAAGATGGCTGAATTAAATGCTGAGTTAAATGCGGATGCGCCTAGTGACCAGAAGAGGGCACCAAAGCCCACGGAAAGGGCTGTGGAGGAAAAAATCAGGAGATTAAAAGATGAGAGAAGGGGAAAGTCGCCACAGTTAACAAAGCAACGAAAAGAGATTGAAACATTGAAACAAGATGAAAGCAATGTTGAAAGCTTACAATGGGAAATTCTACCTAAGCTAGAAAAATGTTTTGGAGAGTATAAACGGCTTAATGAAGAATTATGTGAGCTTATGAGTGAAGAGGAACGAAATACTGATCAGGAGACATTTCTAAACAGATGTGAAGAATTAAAGGCATTCATAAACGAACTAAATGAATGGACTGAAAATGTGCGAAAGTATTCTCATGAAGAGGAAGATGGTATTAGACCACAGGATAGTATTTCTGAGACCCACACAGTTCGGAGCCGTGCATCTCAGCGATCCAACACCAGTTCGGTGCGTTTGAGACTTAAAGCAGAACACGAAGCACTGCTAAAGCAAGCAGAAGCTATTGAAAAGAAAAAAGACATTGAGGAAGAAGAAATGCGCTTGAAAGCAGAAGAAATGCGTTTGAAAGCAGAAGAATCGCGCTTGAGATCAAAAAAGGAACAGTTGCAGCTTGAAACTGACATTGCTGCTTCACAAGCTAAATTAAAAATTTATGAAGATTATGAAGATTCTCAATCCGTTCATGATTTACTGGAACCAGTAACAAAGCCTAAAGTTGAACCTAGGTATGTGACTGAAAGCAAAGAGAAGTATCATAGCCATGATTATGGGCACATTGGAGCTGCAAAGCTACTTCAGGATGTCAAGCCTAGATCAGCTGCGCCAGTTGTCTCTTCACAGAGAGGACAATCTTCAGGAAGCCAAATGACTGACAACACTCAGAATGCTAATTCCGCAGATGACCTGTATCAAGTGCTACAGCGTCAAAACCAAGTGACTGAAATGCTCATCAAGCAACAGAGTCTGACTCAACTGCCTCACAGAGACATACCAGTATTTACAGGAGATCTTCTGACATACAGGTCTTTCATAAGAGATTTCGAGCACGCTATCGCTAGCAAGACGGACAGTCAGCAAGATCGCTTGTATTACCTTGAACAGTTTACGAGTGGGGAGCCACTTGAACTCATCCGCAGTTGTGAGCACATGAGGGCAGATAAGGCTTACAAAGAAGCCAGAGCATTACTCAACCGTCATTATGGTGACGAATTGACAATTGCCAATGCTTACATCAAGAAAGCAATGGACTGGCCGCAGATAAAGCCAGATGACAGGAAAGGATTGAAAAACTATGCCTTGTTCCTGATTGGATGTGGTAACACAGTAAGCGACGTGGACTACATGGACGAGATGAACAATCCTACCACTATGAAGAGCATCTTGTCCAAGCTTCCATTTAAGCTGAAAGAGAAATGGAGGGGCCATGCCTACGACATTTATGAGAAAAAGGGAAGAAGAGCCAAATTCCCTGACCTGGTGGACTTTGTGTATCATCAAGCCAAAGTTGTCAATGACCCACTGTTTGGTGATATCCTGGACGCCACCTCAGGTAAACAGGTAGACACAAAGAAGAAGTCCAGCTCAGGAAAAGGTGAGTCAAAACGAGCAGCAGTGAATGTAGCAGCTTCGCAGTGAATGTGGCTGCTACTGAGAAGAGCGCCCCCAAAGGCCAAGCTGAGAAGAAAGTAGCTAAGTCAGGCAACGCTTTCCAAAGTCCCTGTTTGTTCTGCAAGAAGAACCATGCACTCAGCGTGTGCAACAAGATCAAAGAGAAACCCCAGAACGAGATAATTCAGTTTTTAAAGTCACAAGGGCTCTGTTTTAGCTGTTTGACAGCAGGACACCTATCCAAGGACTGTAAGAAAAAGAGCTCATGCCCTGATTGTTCCTTTAAGCATCCTGCTATCCTGCACGTTGTGAAGGAAGAGTCATCACAAGACAAGAGCAGTGCAGATGACAGTGCATCGAATGCAGCAGAAGAAACGAACGCTCTCGTGTCAGCAGGATGTGGAAGAGGTGACCAAACTGGGGCTGGGAACAACGCTTGCATTCTTCCCATCGTACCTGTGCAGATAAGACACAAGAGGGGCTCAAGTATAATCAAGACGTATGCGTTCCTGGATCAAGGAAGCACCGCTACTTTCTGTACTGAGGACTTGGCAAAGAAGTTGAACATCCGAGGAAGAAAGACGGAGTACATTCTTCACACCATGTCACAGGAACAGAAAGTCAGCAGCTATGTCCTAACAGATCTGGAGGTGTGTGGCTTAGATGGACAAGACTACATTAACCCTTTAAGCGCCAAAGTCGCAGAATTGCGACGGTGCGTCATCATGAACAAAAGCGCATGTAGATCAAACCAGCGGTCTTAATAGAGTTCATCCTCCCTACCAGTAGTTGGCAGACATGCTACCCTTTCAAACAAGACTACGATTGCGTCATTTTGTAGTTCACAGAGTCTTTGGTGAAGCAGTAAAAGACGCGACAAGTGACGCGACAACAAAATGCGGAAGTAGCCACTTTGCGTCTTTGACTCGAGGCGTACGAGTTGGATTTGTGTTGTTATCAGTGAACTATCAGCGAGCTATTTCATCATGGCTAGTGAGAAGTTGAATCGTGGTGAAGTTCTGGGCATGTTATTTGACTATTCTGACTCCGAAGGACAGTTTTTTATCTCACGAGGAGGATAATGATCGGACGAGCACTCTTTGTTTACCGTGGCGAAACTTCCGAAGGCAGTGATGCCGACATGCGAAGCAAGGATGTTCTCTAAGCACACACACACACATTGAAACTCATTCGGTGACTTTATCCGATCTCAAAAGGAGTCGGTGGTTAGTGGCGAATGCAGGTCGTAGTGTCCATACAGGTATTGGTGGAGGAATTAGGGGTGAGAGAAGTGGGTCTGGTATGTTAGCTTGGGCTCCCTCCATTCAGCCCCCGGTTATGCGGGTAGCCACCTATCCGGACGCAAACGCAATAATCCTGGGATCAGACAAACACTGTTCACCAAGCAGCACACACGCACTCATTCTGTCCCTCTTTCTTTCTGACTTCTACTGGGTGGATGGCAGCGGCGAACGTGGCCATATCTCCGTATGGAGAGGTTTTGGTAATAGAACGCACGGTGAAAAGAAGACGCATAGGCAACCCTAAAACATGAATGTTTTAGACTCGTTGTTGATAATCAGACTGGTTACAGCGTTTTGACTGTCTTTGTAAGAGTTATACAAATCAGTAAAACAGCAAATAGAGACGAAAGAGGTGGCGATATATTTCCCTCAAACGGGGGAGAGGGTGGAAGGGCGCTGCGCTCTCCACGCGAGGGGGCGGGGATTGTGTTCCTGATCGGCTTCAGGTGTCAGGCTATAACGTAGCCTAATTACGTTGGACACAATACTATGGACATGATACTTGTGATTTCATACCCATTATGTTGACAGTTTGCCCATTAGTTTTGTGAAATGTAAGTGACAAACTGTAGAAGCCACTGCTAGACTGTGCCATGATCAACCATTTTACTGCCTATACAGCGCCTGCTCCAAAGGCCATAGTAGGCTATACAGATGTAAAAATAGGCATACATATGAATTGAATATGTGTGCTGACCCTTTCTGTGAAAGTTTCACAAGGTAAAAAGGTAGGCCTACAGGTTACAGATACAAACATGTTCGGCCCTCATGGCAAAAGTAGTAATTGTTGCATTATATATTTCAATATTATTGCATTATATTATTGCAATATTACAATATATACTATATATATTCTGCCTAAAACTACTTATTTCCTTGACCATAGTGTATGTGCACTATGTGATAGTAATGGAATGTCAAATATTGCTAAATAAATTCAATAATCTATTGAAAATTATCAATATTTTCCAAAAATTATTAAAAATTCAAAATGGCCGCCACCATATGACGTCATAATATGCAAATTAGGTATGCATATTTACTCCCAAAATAATCTTGGGGTCATCCCCAATATTTGTCTAATTGACAGTCAAGCTCTATCTGTTACCAGTGTCAAGCCACAGTCATTTGAATTTATCATGCCTACATTCAGCTTTTTTGAAAAATAAATTGTGGCGCTTATATACTATATATATTCTGCCTAAAACTACTTATTTCCTTGACCATAGTGTATGTGCACTATGTGATAGTAATGGAATGTCAAATATTGCTCAATAAATTCAATAATCTATTGAAAAGTATCAATATTTTCCAAAAATTATTAAAAATTCAAAATGGCCGCCACCATATGACGTCATAATATGCAAATTAGGTATGCATATTTACTCCCAAAATAATCTTGGGGTCATCCCCAATATTTGTCTAATTGACAGTCAAGCTCTATCTGTTACCAGTGTCAAGCCACAGTCATTTTAATTTATCATGCCAATATTCAGCTTTTTTGAAAAATAAAGTGTGGCGCTTAAAGGGTTAAGCTGCCCAATGTGTACACGCACCCAGACATACCTGCAAAGAGAACCAACATACCACAGAGGAAAGATTTGGAGAAGTGGTCTTACCTGAACCGAGTCCATCTTCCAAAACTGGAATCAGAGATTGGCCTTCTCATCGGTTCCAACGCTCACAAGGCTATGGAGCCATGGGAGATCATAAACAGCCGAAACGAAGGTCCTTGGGCTGTGAAGACAGCCCTAGGGTGGTGTGTCAACGGACCTGTCAGCAGATGCCAAGACAAACAAACCGATGGCGCTGAGGGACAGAGTTTCTCAGTGAATCGCATCTCTGTTCTAAGCATAGAAGACATGTTGATGAGGCACTATGAGGCTGATTTCCCCGAACGTCGGTGCGAGGACAAGTCAGAGCCATCACAACATGACAAACAGTTTATGCACACTGTGACAACATCAGCACATCTGACCGATGGCCATTACACCATCAAGCTGCCTCTGAAGGAAGACTCGGTGAAGATGCCATGCAACCGTGGTATAGCTGAGCAACGGCTCAACTCCCTGAAGCGGAAGTTTAACAGAAATGCAGACTTCTTTCAAGAGTACAACAGCTTCATGAACAACATCCTGGAGAAAGGCTACGCCACCAGAGTTCCAGATGAGCAGCTGAGTCGCAGTGACGGGAGAGTGTGGTTCATCCCACACCACGGGGTGTACCTTCCGAAAAAGAAAAAGTTGAGGGTTGTGTTCGATTGTGCGGCAACATACCAAGGAGTGTCGCTGAACGACAGACTGCTACAAGGGCCGGACCTTACAAACACCCTAATTGGAGTGCTGCTGAGGTTCAGGCAGGAGCCTGTCGCACTGATGGCGGACATCGAATCCATGTTCTACCAGGTGCGGGTTCCAGACGAAGACGCGGATCTGTTGCGCTTCCTTTGGTGGCCAGGCGGCAATCTGAACGAACCCGTGGAAGAGTACAGGATGTGCGTGCACCTCTTCGGAGCCACGTCGTCCCCCAGTTGCGCTTCGTATGCGCTCAGGAGAACAGCACAAGGCGCAGCTGCAACTACTTCACCAGAAGCCGCAGAGACAGTCCTCAAGAACTTCTATGTGGACGACTGTTTGAAGTCAGTTGCCACCGAAGAGGAAGCTGTGCATCTTGTAAAGGAGCTGACGGAGTTGTGTGCCAGTGGCGGCTTCCACTTAACCAAGTGGGTAAGCAACAGTAGGGCCTTGCTGTGCTCCATCCCTGGCGACGAAAGAGCAGCTGAAGTCAAAGATCTGGACTTGCAGCAAGACGAACTACCAGTTGAATGAGCGTTAGGCGCGCAGTGGTGCACAAGTTCCGATAGCTTCAAGTTCAAGATTCAGCTGCCTGACAAGCCATGCACAAGACGAGGCATCCTTTCAGTTGTTAGTTCGGTGTATGACCCGATGGGGTTTTTGGCGCCACTACTCCTGCCCGTCAAGCTCATTCTGAGAAACCTTTGCAAGAACAAACGAGGCTGGGATGAGGAAATCTCAGAGAAGCCACAACGAACATGGAAGAAGTGGCTAGCAGACATTGACAAGCTGTCAGAGCTCAGCGTGAGCAGATGTTTCAAGTCCAGCTCATTCGGAGTCACAAAGGTCACACAAATCCACCATTTTTCCGACGCAAGTCAAGACAGATACGGGGTTGTGTCTTACCTCCTGTTGACGAATGAGCAAGAACAGAAACACGTTTGCTTTTTGATGGGCAAGTCCCGAGTTGCTCCGCTCAAGCAAGTTACGATCCCAAGGATGGAGTTGACAGCCGCCATGGTCTCAGTCAAGGTTGACCGAATGCTAAAAGAAGAACTTCAAGTTCCCTTGACACATTCCATCTTCTGGACAGATAGTACGACTGTACTAAGGTACATTGAAAATGATGCTCTTCGTTTCAAGACGTTTGTGGCTAACCGCGTCTCTTTCATTAGAGAAGCCACCACAAGAGCTCAGTGGAAGTATGTCAACACCTCCCAGAACCCAGCTGATCAAGCTTCAAGAGGCTTAAAGATAGAGAGCTTCATGTCAAGCGACAACTGGTTTCAAGGGCCTAGCTTCCTGAGCGAGCCTGACCACTGGCCAGAGCAACCTGAACAGTCTACTTACCTGTCAGAAAGTGATGAAGAGGTGAAGACATCAGCTGCTGTATCGTGCACGAATCCAGTGGTCGACAACACAGATCCAGTGAACCAACTTGTGGAGCATTACTCCAGCTGGTACAGACTCAAGAAGGCAACCGCTTGGATTCTGCGCCTAAAAGAGATACTGCAACACCTGAGTGAGAAAAGAAAAGAATTAGTGAAAGCTGTGAAAGAATCTGAACATGACACAGAAAAACACAAACCAATGGTTGAAGAACAAATGAACACCTGTAAAAAGAACTTGGAAAAGAAAATGCTCACAGTTGAAGAGCTATCCAGAGCAGAAATGGAGCTGATCAAATACAGCCAGAGACAGACCTATGCTGAAGAAATAAAAGTTCTACAGAAAGGAAATAAAAATGTGAAAAGAACCAGCCCAATTTTCAAATTGGATCCATATTTACAAGATGGTGTTTTGAGAGTAGGGGGCCGCCTGAACAGATCAGCGATGCCTGAGGAGGCCAAGCATCCTTTCCTTCTGCCGAAACAACACAGAGTAGCCTACCTCATTCTCCACCATACCCACCTAGAAACTGGATGCGGCGGCAGAAATCTTGTCCTGGCAAGACTAAGACAACGATATTGGATACCTAGAGCCAATGCAGCAGCAAGAACAGTGATCACAGAGTGCAACCTCTGTAAAAGACTGCATGCAAAGGCTGGGGAACAGAAAATGGCAGACTTGCCACAAGATCGTCTGCTACCCGACAAACCGCCTTTTACAAACACAGGCATGGACTACTTTGGTCCTTTTGAGATAAGAAGAGGACGAGCCAAGGTCAAACGGTACGGAGTGCTCTTCACATGTCTGGCAGTCAGAGCAGTGCATATAGAAGCCGCATACTCCCTCGACACGGACTCGTGTATCAACGCTCGGTTCCAAGCCAGACGAGGTCAAGTGTCTGTCATCCGTTCCGACAACGGCACTAATCTGGTCGGCGCAAAGAGAGAGTTGAGACAAGCCTTGAAAGAACTGGACCAGAGCCGTATCAATGAAGCTATGATGCAGAAGAGAGTGGAGTGGCTGTTCAACCTGCCTGCTGCATCTCATCATGGCGGCATATGGGAACGTCAAATTCGTACCGTGAGGAAGGTCCTGCGTTCTGTTGTAAGGCAACAATCGTTAGATGATGAAGGACTGCAGACTTTCCTGTGCGAAGTTGAGAGCATCATCAATGGGAGACCTATTACAACCAACACAGATGACCCCAACGACCTCGAGCCGTTAACCCCAAATCATCTACTCCTGTTGAAGACGCAACCCAGCATGCCACCTGGTGTGTTCAGTAACGACGATGTCTACGCACGACGGCGCTGGAGACAAATTCAGTATATGACTGATTTATTCTGGAGGAGGTGGACCCAGGAGTATCTGCCACTATTGCAAGAGCGGCAAAAATGGCTTGGATTGAAGAGGAGCTTCAAGGTTGGAGATGTCGTCCTTGTTGCGGATCCATCCCTGGCCAGGAACTGCTGGATGCTGGGCAGAATCACCAAGGTCGTGCCAGACTCCAGAGGGGTGGTCCGAAGTGCTGAAGTCCGGACGAAGACCAGCACCATCCAAAGACCAATAACTAAACTTTGTTTATTGCAGGGAGAAGAATGAAGAAAGAAGAGAAAGACTTACCTGAGTAGATATACTTACCTGTAAATTAAGAAAATTAGAGTTACCTGAAACCTGAAGAAAGTTAATGATAAGTTAGATGTGCAGTAGAAGAATGGTAATGGCTCTGAGTTTAAGTTTAAGTTGATAATTGATATGCTAAGGCCTAGTCAATTAGGGGCTGGGATATGTTAGAGCCATTTTGGTAACACTTTATAATAATGTTCCTTAGTAAAGACTCAGTAAATACTTAACTAATGATGAATAAAACATTAACAAATGTTTTTATTATTAACTAAGCTTTATTAATGCTTTATAAAATATCTACAAATGATATGCAAGATTTTACACACCTTATAACAGAGTATTTTATTCATTTACAAGCAACTTGTAAATGTTTGATAAATATAAATTATTAACATAGCATTTCCTAGTCATTTACAAGCATTTGTTTACATTTCCTAGTCATTTACAAACGTTTGTTAATGTTTTGTTCATCAATAGTTAATTATTTATTAAGTATTTACAATGCTTTTTTGCATCCATTATTCTAAAATGTTACCTTATAGTTAATTTGGATACTTAGGAAGTATTGTATATATATTTAGTGTTATACGAATTCATTTTGTAATTTTGTAGTTTTTACCTAGACACTAGATACTGTGGTGCATTTTGATTGGCTGCTGATATTAATATAAAACCGTCAGGACGCATGAAGAACGTCAGTGTAGAAGCCACGAACCATAGGAGCATCACAGTCTTTTGACCGTCACATTTCAGTTAGTTTTAGATAGGAGTTAGGAATTCATCTTTTGTTTTGTATTATTTTAAGTTACTATAAAGAAAGACATCAAACTTAAGTTTTGGACTTTTATTTCTGTTTTGTGTCGCGTCCGAAAGTAACTCTGAGGTTCATGGCTAGTGAGTCACCTGCACTCACAGGTTGGATATTGTAGTTACTGAAAAATTGACATATCTAAAATGGGACACACAAATTGGACCTTGGACTCAAGATAAGGGAGGTGTTATGAAGACCATTTTCAGTTTAAACTCAATGTTGACTAAAATGTAATTACTGCCCTTTGCATTTGGGTCAAAATTGCGACCTGTCTGCTGCACTGTCAGACTTATTGTCAGCTATTGTAATCAGCATCAGTCCAACATCAGTGGCAACAACAGTAGGCTACCTGTATGTGTACTACATGGGCAGCCCAGTGTCTGGAAAACAGAGTGCTGGACAGATCAACTACTGAGGGTTGGCAATCCATCCATGCAGGGCTGCTGACAGGTTTTAC
>NC_085867.1:20873204-20878204 GCF_034702125.1 Engraulis encrasicolus | reverse complement strand
TGTCTGTGTGTGTGTGCTCAATGTGGCAAAAGTCTAATGTACTTTATGTGGCTGTTAATGAAGCAGCCACCATTTCAGATATTGGTGCCAGCCACAGTGCCCAGCAGCAGGCATAAATCTGGACCAGGATGGCAATACACACACACACACACACAGGCACGCGCGTGCGCATGCACACACACACAAAAACACACAAATAGTTACACACAAATAGTTAAACACACACTGTCACACACATAGCCTACACATACACTCAAACGAGTGTGCACACACTCACACACAGACATTCTCACACACACACACACACACACACACACACACACACACACACACACACACACACACACACACACACACACACACACACGACGCACGCATGCACACACACACACACACACACACACACACACACACACACACACACACACACACACAGAGAGACAGACATTGGTGTGCAATGTTCTAAGGCTGTGCGATATGACTATATTAAATCATAGATTGTGAAATCAAGTTGAAGATCGTTAAGAATCTGTCTAAGTGGAGAAATTGTATAGATCGTCTTGCAGTAAGGATGTTTACTTTATCAGTCGAAGAGTGATGTTTACTTACTTATTGTTGTTGTCTTCACTTTTATCTTTACTTTGTTGTATTCAATTGTGCACTTTATCAGTGTCACCAGTGTGTTATTTGAATGCAAAAATATTCAATAAAATCTGTTCAGAAGGGTTTGCAGCACTAAGATGCCTATTTTTTGTTGTTTTGTTTTTCGATGGAAGATCGTGATAAAAAAATCGTAATAGAGATTTTATGTTAAAAAATTGTGACATTTTTGTCATATCGCCCTCCACACTGTGCACACACATACACACACACACAAGTACACAAGCACACGCACACACGCGCGCACACACACACACACACACACACACACACACACACACACACACACACACACACACACACACACACACACCGAAGCTTTGCCCAGGTCAGATCTCTCCGCCTGATGAAGAAAACAATTAATTAGATTTGGAGAGAGGCCCTTGGAGTTGAAGGGTACCGCTACAGCTACTGTGTGTGTGTGTGTGTGTGTGTGTGTGTGTGTGTGTGTGTGTGTGTGTGTGTGTGTGTGTGTGTGTGTGTGTGTGTGTGTGTGTGTGTGTGTACTTATGTATGTGAGTCTGTGAACACTGATACCTCAGTAAAAAGGAAGGAAGCATTCTGTGAATCTGAGTGTGTGTGTGTGTGTGTGTGTGTGTGTGTGTGTGTGTGTGTGTGTGTGTGTGTGTGTGTGTGTGTGTGTGTGTGTGTGTGTGTGTGTGTGTGTGTGTGTGTGTGTGTGTGTGTGATGTGTGCGCCCCCCCTTGCCTCCGTGCGTGTGTGTATGTGTGTTCGGACCCGTGTTTTCGCATGCACAAGCGTGAGTGTAAAGGTCATGTCATGAGTGTGTGTATCCAGGGGGACGAGAGAGAAGCCTATAATCAGAAGAAGCCTTTAAACACTGTTGACCACATGAAGAGCTGCCACTTGGAGCCACTACAGCACAACACCAGTGCAAAAGGGCTTGATAGGTATGTAGATAGCATGTAGGATCCATCCTGCTCCCGTGTTAGGGCTCTCTCTTTCTCTCTCTCTCCCTCTCTCTCTCTCTCTCTCTCTCTCTCTCTCTCGTCCATATGTGTGTGCTGTTGTGAATGTATGTGTGTGTGTGTGTGTGTGTGTGTGTGTGTGTGTGTGTGTGTGTGTGTGTGTGTGTGTGTGTGTGTGTGTGTGTGTGTGTGTGTGTGTGTGTGTGACTCATCAAGGCCGCTTGTGGTGTTTGAGCTGGATTCCGCCACCATACCACATATCTCCAGATTCTTTCATTCTTGTCGGTGGAAAAATAACTGCTATTCAGTGTTTCCTTCAATAAACACAACATGTCCTTCCTTAGTGATCGTTTCCTTATTGCTTGCACCGCTCCCACATTGTATGTGTTTCATTGTTCATCCCCCTTGTTTGTTTGTGTTTGTTCTTTGTGCATCTTGAAGGATACGCCATGAAGGCCATGTTTTGGATCATTTGTTTTAGAGCAGTGCATGCAGTTTGTTTCAATAGCTGGGCAAGGTTGCCTATATCTGTGCCAGGTATGCCCAGTGTTTATCCACATCACGCTAAATGCTTCTGTATAGGCTTGGATAATAGAGGGCCTTGTCCCTCGGTTCAAAAGCGGGGGTCGGATTTGAATGGGTAGTTCAGCTCTATAGGTCAGGGCGTACTTTATTTGAGCAAGGTTAGCGGCACTGTATACGGCCAGGCTCTCCACAAGGACAGCATCTGCAGCATCTCTGCTAAGCACAGGACAACAGTAATCAGCTTCTCTCTGAGTCTAGTCCTATACAGCATGAATAGTCTTGGGGAGAGCGGAGGGCCTATATGGCATAGTATTGGATTTCCTGTGAGAACACAAGACACTATTGGGCTACTTCCTCGGCGAGAGCAGTACACTAAATGCATTCTATTTGAAAGCAGTATTGGGTTGGGGTGGAACAGTTGAGTGGAAGTTCTAAATAATTATTCTACAACCATTTAGAGTATGTAATGATAGCCTACATGTCAATGTCTGCAACACTAAATGCTCCTAATTTATTTATTTTTTAGTCAGGACTGAATGTAAACATTTGGGAGCATTCATCCATGTTGCAGACCTTTGCTATTTATGTATTTGTTTTTAGTTTGATTTTTTTGGTCCAGTGATTTTTTCTTTCTTGAAGACAGTGCAGCGGTATTTAAAGGGGCCACACCAGGCCGTCTTCATGGGGACACGTGCCCCTATTAAAAATAAACTGAGCCCCAATAAAGTAAATGTTTCAAGATTTAGGCTAAGCAACAAACTAGTTGTTGTGGGAGATTAATTAAGATCATCCGTAGGCTGTGGGAAAATGTAGTGTATTTCAAGCCGTATCACCTCTACTTCCTAAATCATTTCCGGAGTGGTTGGGGACACTCTGCAGACATTCTATAGGCAAAGTGTGAGTAGGCCTATGCTAAGCCAAATTAATTACAAGATGCCAACCGAGGAGGTGAGGTAGCTACTGTAGACGTTTCTGCAATAGGCTAAAAAGGTTACATCATTTTATTTGAAAGCTGTTTAACTTTTACAAATAATCTTACAAAGACTAAAATGTTTTGACTTGCTCATGTTAAGTGCATTTACGGAAATACTCTTGAAACAGAAGCAGTAGCCTACAGTAGGCCTAGACCCTAATGTGTGCGTATCTGAATCTGACTAGGCTTACATGTAGTCCTACTGGCCCAATACATAGCGACAGCTACACCTAATCCGGGTTCCTATACTGCTCATTAGATACCACTAAACGTGGGCTAGGGCCTACTCATGATTTCACTGGGCCACGTGACTTGCTTGTCTGTTGCGCTAATCCAATTCTTATAAGAGAGAGTGCGGTAATAGAGATTCTAAGTAATAGCCTAAAAATAATCATTTTGTGATATACACGTAGTGTGACATTTAAAATATAAACCGTAAATCCAAGATGCATTGATGAAGAGACCAGCCCCAGCAATGATTCATTCTGATGTTTAGCCTATTAGGATATACTCGTGTTGCCACATCCACGATGGATCTCTAAATATTTATATTTATTCATGGCTAGGCTATAGGCTAGGCTCCTCTTTAGTTGAAACTTTAGAATTTAATTGTTTTGTTGCTTTTAGATACAACCTTCACGGATTAGCCTATAGCCAAGCCTTTTTTTTTTTTTAATTAAGATTGTTATCAAATGTTGGATAAATATTTTTTTTAAACCTGATTAGACAACATATCCCATTAGGCTATTAAAAATGAATAGACAAAATATATGTCTTTATAACTGTTGTCCATTTGTATTAGGCCTATTGTTTGCTCGCCGGATTTTGAGCAATTGCTTCATTTCATGCGTGTGGAATAACATTGTTCCTGCGTCATCACTATAAATAATTGGCGTTATGAGAGAAGCAAGAAAGGCACGTTATTATTATTATTATTAATAATATTATTATTATTATTATTATTATTATTATTATTATTATTATTATTATCGTTGTTGTTGTTGTTGTTGCTGCTGCTGTTATTGTTATTTTGCATAATACATATTTGCATCTGTCATAATAACATGGTATATGGCGCCATACAGTGGTGGGCGTCTGCTTTGATATTTAAATTGCATGATAAAAAAGATTGTGCTCTCCCTTTCCCCTTTTTTGGGACTGCTGTTTTGTAGGCTATCGTGCAAGTGCCATGTTTACATTTTAAATGACAACGACTTACTGAGTTACTGAAAAATATGTTGTCTAAATACAAAGTTGCTTACTTAACAATTGTTTTATTTGTTATTGTTTAGCCTATAGGCCTTCATTCGTTTTGAAAATGGGATGGTAGAGACCTTAATACACCATTTTTCATAGATTATACCAATTGCAAACAGTCGACGTTTAGGTTTTTCATTAGTTGTCCTAAATGGCAAAGATTTAGTGATGAGCAAGAGAGGGAAAAAATGATAGACAGAAAAGGCTGTCGTGTTAGACTTCTGTCTGGCGTTTTAAAAGCAGTTCTGACTTTAAAAGTGTGAAGTGGCACAGCTGGCAAAACTATTTTGATTCACGCAAATTGCAGCTGTACTTTGAAGCCGAAAATCAAACCCCTGGCTGCGTTTTCCTCGCAAAGTGCAAAGAAAAATGGGCTTGGTGTCGGAAAATTGTTACAATAACTTCCCCTCACCACAAAGACCGCTAAGAAAGCTGCAATCTCCTCGAGTGTGACCCCGGCAATTTTGTGTCACCCGCGCGCACTCCACAAGACGTTAACTGGGAGAGAAGGGAAATGTTGAAGAAGATGGTTTTTCCCTGTTAAGATGGTTTCAACAAGTATAAATACTTCACCTCGAAGTTTGCTTGAAAAGCTGTCCTCTCCAATTAACCGCTATACACCCAAAATAAATAGCTTTTCAATCTGCTTCTAAGTT
>NC_085867.1:20858204-20860704 GCF_034702125.1 Engraulis encrasicolus | reverse complement strand
CTTTCCCCCCTTAGCGGCACCCATGCAACAGCGGCCCATATGGTGCCAAAACAAGGAGCAGGGGTGAGGAGCAGTGGGAGCCTGGATTTGTGTGGGCTGACCAAGCAGAGTGTTTACTCTGAGCGTGCAGTTAGGAGGCCTTGCCACTTAACACATACAAACAACGAACGGTAAGAATACACACACACAAATACAAACGCACAGCAGGCATGCACATAGGCGCACACGCACACACACACGCACGCACGCACACACACACACGCAGACACACACACACACACATACGCATGCACACACCACACACACATACGCACACATATGCATATGCACATACAAACACATACTTACAATTGGGAAACATCTATGCTCCATTTTATCTGTGTATAGTCAATTTCATGTAGAAAGAAGTGGAATAGAATAAAACTCATACACTTGTTACATTTTTTCAAGGATTTAATAATTTACTAAAAAAGAGTGTAAAAGATACAGATCTCTACCCCAAGTTAGATCTGATTGATATTCAAAATGATGGCAGATGTAATAACAAAGTTTTGCAAAGTTTGCACATTTCTGCACTTGAAGTGTACAATTCTTGGCAATGCTCCCTCTTGGCTGTATACGGTTGTGAGGCTGATATCATATTTGTGTATGTTTATGTGTAAAAAAAAAAGAAAAAAGCACAGCAAAAAAATAAAATAAAATACTTCATAGGAGTCTCACAGAATATCAAATCAAATCAGAAACTTGGAATGAAATATACAGCTTTTTTAGATTTTTCTTCCAAAATAAAAAATAAAAAAGAATGCTTAAAAGTGTATATACAAACATGCAAGGAATTGTACAAATGATCAGATTGCATCGGTAAAGGCAGCAGAGGAGAAGCAAAGACCAAATCAAATAAAAAGCAAAAAAACAAACAAACAAACAAACAAAATAAACAAACAGGCCATAAGTGACGATCTGCTCCACATGGTTCATGAGCCGCCTCTGACGGTAAAATGCATATTAGTTAAATATACAATACTTTTAATGCGCAAATACACACAATTCTTTAAAATCTATTGCCTATTTCAAGTTTATTTTGCAGGAGAACACAAAATACTTCATAAATATATCCTCCCTGCTAGGTTTAGTTCTTTAACTTAACTCATTAAATAAAAAAAATGGTTAAACATTTCGTATTTGAAACAAGAAAATGAAAACTCAGAAGAAAATGATAATAAAGCCAACTGAAATGCATTGCCTTTTGATAAAAGTATTTATACTGTATTTGCCTCTTAAGAAAGCTCTGGGAAAATGTCCACCTTCACCCTTTCTGTGGCTGTTTCCAAGAGCTATAATATATAATATGTTTATTTGTACAGTTAGATATATTTTATATGCATGTATATATAAATATGGCATCTCAACAATGTAAGCAACTCTGTCTTTAGTCAACATTTCTGATCAAGGCGATTGTATTAAATTTGGAAAATTCTTTTTTATTTATTTTTTCCCCCACTTTCATTATTAAAAAATAGCGTTATTTATTTCTGCAAATTTCAATTTTACACTATAAACATTTTTTTTAAATTTAGCTTTTCTCACAATTTATGTTTTCAAATACCTCTCAATGTAATTATATCTACAACTATAAAGTTGTCACTTCTTAAAAATCGTAGCGATAAAAGTGCCCGTATTGAATGCCTTTTGTGAAAAAAATGGGCTTCCATAATTATTTCTCCCTTTGTTTTTGATTGAGGAATAAAACAAATGCCCCACACTAAGAACAATCTGTACAGTGACTTACACCCTTACAAAATAAAAACAAACCATGATTGACATCTCTTTCTGGTGTGTGTGTGTGTGTGTGTGTGTGTGTGTGTGTGTGTGTGTGTGTGTGTGTGTGTGTGTGTGTGTGTGTGTGTGTGTGTGTGTGTGTGTGTGTGTGTGTGTGTGTGTGTGTGTGCGCGCGCGCGTGTGTATGTGTGTGTGTGTGTGTGATTGTGCCCCTCATAGAAGGCATGCTAATGACAGAGATGCCTACAACCAGTCACACACTGACTGACAGAATGTGGCGGCCATCTTGCCAAAAGGAGTTCGTTGTTGTTTTAATGATGATGATGATACACTGCGGTGATGTTAAGTCTCGTGATGCTAAGTCTCATTAGCCCGTTCCAGTCATTGGCTTCTCCATAGCGATGAGTGCTGCTCTAGGTATTAGTTTCTTCATAGAAATGGGTGCAGCTCTTCCTTTCGACGCACAGACAAACATGACCTCTGCCCTGTCACCTTTTGACCTTTGTGTCCTCCTGGGTCCACACTGATTGGCATAGTAAGTACTACTGTAGTGGTTATTTTTAAAGGGTAGTGAAGACAGGGCAGGGGAGGGTTAGGACTGGTCGGAAACACACACAGGTGTGTGTGTGCATGTAGCCTAAAAGCTACAATGAAGACCCCACTGTCATGCTATGTAATTCGTTGCTTCCGTGAGCAGGTATGAAGAAATATGGCTGCTGCT
>NC_085867.1:20850704-20853204 GCF_034702125.1 Engraulis encrasicolus | reverse complement strand
ATACTTTTTAAATGTAAAATGCATTTCTCAATGCAATATAATGGAATTGCCAATAAAAAAAAACAATTTCCCGAAATGTGCCAAAGTGGATATATACATCATTTTGCAACAAAGCTCTTCAAGTAGTAAATGTATATTTCAGAAAATATGGCATGTTTCATTCTTTGGCTGAATTCAGTTATAACAGAGAGAGTAGAGAGAGAGAGGTTCCATTGGCCCATTGTTTCCGGGTTCTATTATTGCACGTGGGAGGGGGGGAAATCTCCCTTTAGGCAGACCTAGGCAGACCTAAGGACTGTTCTATTCAATGCTAGGAGCATTATGACACGCCCCTTTAGGCAGACCGGAACCTGGTCATGTTAGGTGCCTATAGCAACCTATTACATTGGCATATCTCAATATACTTAAAGAATCTCTGGTTTTAATATGTGCCTGTAATGGCAACAAAACACAGCTTATCAGCACATAAATTCAAAACCAGTAACAAACTACACAGAACTAACTGCACAGAAATAACTAAGTCACAGTAGTCGCAGCAACTCACATTACTGTAACGGCCCACAAGAGTTTGACATAATATAACTCCCACCATCACACACGGCATACCTTTCAGTTCCCCGTGACCCAGTCGACCCAACCGACCAATCACGATCCTCCAGGGCATTGATGTCATCTGGATGATGCCGATGCACCACTCCCACAGCTTCTCCAGACCCTTCTTCCTCGGGGAGAACTTTGGCCGCCGGGACCTGCCATGGTTCAACAGCAACAGCAAGATTAACGTCAGATCTAAGGACCCTCTCGAAAATGAGATTTCTATCTCAAGAGGCTATCCGCTTATAAAGAAAAAAAATTGAATTTGAAATCTACATATCCCAAACTAATTGATTGAAGGATTTCAAAACAACCCACCCACAACAACTCCCATCAGACAGAAATAGATAGGAAGACAGAGTTTGGCATTCCATCGTAAAAGGAAGTGTGTGTGTGTGTGTGTGTGTGTGTGTGTGTGTGTGTGTGTGTGTGTGTGTGTGTGTGTGTGTGTGTGTGTGTGTGTGTGTGTGTGTGTGTGTGTGTGTGTGTGTGTGTGTGCGCGCGCGTGTGTATTTGCTGATTGCTATGAAATTTGCTTCCATCGCTATTTGGATTTGTAATGCTGCCTTTTTGGTGAGATCCAAATAAAAGTACTAAACTGTGTGTGTGTGTATCTGTGTGTGTGTGTGTGTGTGTGTGTGTGTGTGTGTGTGTGTGTGTGTGTCTGTGTGTGTCAGGGCTGTAGTACTCGAGTCCGGACTCGACCCAAGTCCGGTCTCAAGTCCGTTTTTTTATGGACTTGGACTTGTCTCGGACTCGGTATTGTTTGGACTCGGACTTGTCTTGGACTCGGACAATGGTCTTGCCAAATTAGGCTTTTGGACTCCCCAGGTCTGTCATTAAGTTTTGTTTAGAACACTGGCCATCATAGATTGTAAAGTGGAGCTTGAAATGTCATTTGTTTTTATTGTCCCTATTTTATTTATAGATATTGTTGCTATATTTTTTTGTTGTTTATGTACGTGTCAGACTTTTTCTTAAAAAGGAAACATGTAAATGTCAAACAAAGTGCCTTGAAAGAAATGTTTCACAATAAATATATTTGAAACGAAATCCAATAACAAACAAGTTTGTCTTCACATCCATGCCATATAGGTTATCTTCTAAGGTTCACACTATTGACATTCATCCTTTCATTGTTAAACACTGACCGACATGTGACTCGGACTTGACTTGGACTCTAATCTTTTTGGACTCGGTCTTGTCTCGGACTCTAACCTCTTTGGACTCGGACTTGTCTCGGACTTGACTAGTACTGGTCTTGGACTTGTCTTGGACTCTACAAAGGTGGACTTGACTACAGCCCTGGTGTGTGTGTGTGTGCATGCATGCATGCGTGTGTGTGTGTGTGTGTGTGTGTGTGTGTGTGTGTGTGTGTGTGTGTGTGTGTGTGTGTGTGTGTGTGTGTGCGTGTGCGTGCGTGCGTGCGTGCGTGCGTGCGTGCGTGCGTGCGTGCGTGCGTGTGTGTGTGTGTGTGCATGCATGCATGCGTGTGTGTGTGTGTGTGTGTGTGTGTGTGTGTGTGTGTGTGTGTGTGTGTGTGTGTGTGTGTGTGTGCTACACCGTCACCTGTTGGGCACGTCTATATTGATGACGCAGGTCTCCAGTAGCTCCCCCTGCTGGTCAGTGCAGGAGACCAGGATCCAGCGCTGGTCGTGCGACAGGCAGTAGCCCACGAAGAGCACGTTGTAGCGGGCAGACGGCTCGGCCCAGGCCTCCCCCGGCTCTGGCTGCTTGCTACGCGTGGGGCCCCCCAGCACGAAGGGGGGCGAGAACAGCCGCATGGGTGGGCTGGGGTCCTGGGAGAGGAGCGGGTGAGAGGACACGCCGTCAGATGTTACATTGCATTATTATAACACGTTAGAATCTAACGGTTAGATTATGGCATTACGTTATGTTATACATA
>NC_085867.1:20840704-20845704 GCF_034702125.1 Engraulis encrasicolus | reverse complement strand
GGGGCAAGCCATGCAGACCTAAAATACTAATGACATAAGTATTTATAATATAAAATATAATAGACTACATGAATAATTAGGTCAAAACCTGCTATAGCCAATCACGCATATTGGGTGGGCATCGAATCAGCCTTTCCTCTATTATTGCACTAGAAATGGTAAAGAACATTGCACAGAGATTGTGCACAAAAGCCTGAAGATCAAGAGTGAAATGCCGCTATTTGACTTGTCATTATTACATGGTTGCATAAAACCTCAGGCATCAATTCAGCCATCGTTTTGGTCCCTCGCTTGAGGGATATTGTAGTATTCCATAGTGGAGTATACTGGAGAGTTGGTAGGACAAAACATCATTTGACAACAGTAGAGTACAGCACAGGGAGTCTAAGTAGGGATAGCCTACGTAGAGGCACTTAGTATGTAATTGCAAGCTAGCAGTGGTGTGCATAGTGCTGGTACAGTAAGCATCTGACCTCTCTATGCTCTCTGTGGGCTGGGCTGGTGCCGGCATGGAGTTCACCCCCGTCTTGGCCTCCGCACTGCCACCCTGGCCCACCTCTCCGCTAGCCTGCTGTCCTGGGCCTGAGCCCAGCGACGAGCCACCTGTGCTGGATGCAGTCGCCCCGCTCTCCCCCTCTGCAGCTCCAGAGCCTGGAGCAGTCTGGCTGGAGGAGGAGGAGGAGGAGGAGGAGGAGGAGGAGGAGGCTGGTTGCGTGGGGGCTGGCTGGGCTTTGGGAGGTATCAGGAGGCTGGAGTCTATTGAAAGGCCAGAGAGCTGGGGAGCTGGAGGGAGAGGATAAAAGAACGCGGGAGAGAGAGAGAGAGAGAGAGAGAGAGAGAGATAGCAAGAGAAAGCGAGAGAATGAAGAGACAGAGAAAGAGAAAGAGAAAGAAAGAGAAAGAGAAAGAGAAAGAGAAAGAGAAAGAGAAGGAGAAAGAGAGTTATTAAAAGCAGTGCCAGAGACAATGTATAATAATGACACAAAACACAAAAGCAAGAATCCTGTACCAATATCCAATCCATCTAGACCAGTGTTTATCATTACATATGTAATTTTCAGGCATCTCTTTAAGATTCTTTTTCGATCATGGTTCATGTGCCTCATAGGCGTACAGTACAGCTGATAAAAATATCAAGACAAAAGCCGACTCGTGGAAAAAGGTATGCCGCTATAGTATGCTCACTATACTGGCAGTGACATTTCTCAATGACACACAATATGCTGATAAAGGGCTTTGGTGCCCTACTCATGAACTCTCTCAATTCTCTACTGTAGTATATCACACAGTGCCCCCTTGTGGCTATTGCAGACACTCTCTGTACCCTGCCATTGCTCCCCTCTCTCTCTCTCTCTCTCTCTCTCTCTCTCTCTCTCTCTCTCTCTCTCTCTCTCTCTCTCTCTCTCTCTCTCTCTCTCTCTCTCTCTCACACACACATGCTGTCTTTTCCTCCGCCTCTCTCTCCCTCTGCTTTTAAAACAAGTTCATTAATGTTTTAATGACATCTGGTGTGAAAGAGGCTTCTTACCCAGCAGATGGCAGCATGTGTGTACGTCGTCGACTAGAGTGAGAGTCCTACTGCTGTCTCTCTGTATACACACTCCACACACCCCGTCTCTCTCATTCCCCCAAATAACTGGCCCAGTCTCTGGCATCATGTATGCAGTTGTAGAGTTTGATTTTACCATCCCTCTCACTCTCTCCATTTTTACCCAGTGTTTGGCAGCATGTACAGTATGTGTGTGCTTAGAGCAGGGGTCTCATCTGAAGTGGGCCAGACCAGTAATGTCATTGCGAAATATGGCAAATTTCTGCTTCATAACAGAATGGCATGGTAGTCAATGATCTGAAGGTGGATGTTAAGCGGGTAGATCAGGATCATTGACTGCAAATGGTGAGCAAAAATGGCACATTTGTTCTCAAGATCCGAAAACCTGACCTGCAACTTTGTAATGGGTTTGACACTTACTTATGCATTAAGACACGGCTTTATAAATATGCTGTTACCAGAATGGCAATGACTAAGTCGTAGCGCATTACTAAAGGCAGTTGTGTTATGTCACAGTATTGCAGCGCTATGGTAGTTCACTTTTCAATGTCTATTGCCGAGTGCCTCAGACGGTACAGCGCGCATTAAGGGGCTACTTTTTTTTCTCTACAAGTCTGGGGCCAGATGAAACCATTTGGTGGGCCACATCTGTCCCCCGGGCTTTATGTTTGACACCCCTGGCTTAGAGTTTATAATGTAGCCTCCCACCTCCCTGTCCTCCATCCTTACCGAGTGTTTGGCAGCATGTGTGTGCGTAGAGTTTGAGTTTGCGCATGTTGTCGTCCTGCTGCTGTCCGCTCCAGTGCCCCGTGAACCACTGCTCCACTAGCCCCTCCTCCTCTTCTGTAGGCTCCGCCTCTTCCGATTTGACCCCTGCACCATCAGCATCCCGCTTCTCTCCAACAAGCACCACTCCATCGCGGGACACCTTCGCCAGCGGACGATGCTTACCCAGACGACACGTCTGTAGAGGGGAAGGAGAAGTAGAGAGAGGGAGAGAGAGAGAGAGAGAGAGAGAGAGAGAGAGAGAGAGAGAGAGAGAGAGAGAGAGAGAGAGAGAGAGAGAGAGAGAGAGAGAGGTAGAGAGAGAGAGAGAGAGAGAGAGAGAGAGAGAGAGAGAGGTAGAGAGGGAGAGAGAGAGAGAGAGAGAGAGAGAGAGAGAGAGAGAGAGAGAGAGAGAGAGAGAGAGAGATGTTGAGAGAGTGAGGAAAAAGCAAAATATCAAATGTCAGTGCTTAGATGATGCTTTGACATAGGCCTACACCTTAGTCAAACATCAGATTCACCAGCGTACAACCAAGAACACTTCAGGCTTAAAGGGGTATGCCACTATTTTGGGGCTTAATACAGTGCTAGATGGATCCATTGACTTTCACTAGCTTAGCGACATATTCCCTCTTTTAACTTGTCTTAAAGCAAGACAACGCTTCACATGAAAAATAAGACACTTTACCAACTTTATAAACCCCAGCCAACGATTTTAACTGTATTAAACCCCAAAATAGTGGCATACCCCTTTAATCACAAACACTGTAGCACAAAGATCATGACCAGGACAGCCAGAGAAATCAATAGATTTCCAACAGCTTATTATTAACTGTAGGGCAGTGTGTTTAGTATTTACTGTAGTGTGCTCAACTGATGAGGGAGCTGGAGCTGCAGACCAGAGGTGAGATGCCAGACTGCGAGAGGAGCAAGTACCGCTGCAGATACCGCTGCCCCGGAGCCAACGATTGAAGTGCAGCACGGTTGGGGTGCAGACAGGGGCAAGGGGGCAACAATACATTCTGGGGCCAACAAGAGCACATGAAGAGTTCAGATGCAAAACCCCCTAACTCCATTTCTGAAGACCTGCACTTCTATATTTTTAGAGAACCCCGTTGTTGGTTTGGTTTACATTTATGTACTTGATAATACATATAAATAGTTATATTACATAAATAAAATAAAAAATATGCAATTTTGATAGCTTTGTATGAAATAAAAATGAATTAAGATTATTTTCTGAAAAGGCACTTAGGGGGTTTTGCATCTGAACTCTTCACATTCAGACAGGGGTTAGGGACAAGGGCCAACCATCAATTCTGGAGCTCCGAAGAGAGCACTTGAGAATAGGGGCATGGGGCTAACACCGTTCACTGGCAGGCAAGAGAAGGGGCATTCCTAAAGTACTAGCTGTGAGAGTGAGCCTCACAGTATTGGATGCTGGACTTAGAGAGGAGGCGAGGGAGGAAATATTGCTGCCAGGGGGTCGACAAGGAGGGCGCTCACAGGGGCAAGGCGGTAACACACTGTGCACACTGGTACAGTAGGGGCCGAGGATGGAGTCCAGCCTGGGTCATATCCCAATACTTCTCTATTTCTCTCTCCCACTCAATTCCTGTCCCATTCTTCACTTTCCAATCCAAATTGAGGCAGAAACGGCCAAACACATACTTTAGAAAAAATAATAGGAGCACTTGGACAGAGGCACGGTGGGCAGGAGCTGAAAGCATTGCTGCAGCTAGCTGTGAGAGTGGACCTCTCTTGAAAGCCTTGAAAGCCTTCCCGCCAACGTTGCCCTACAGCAGTGATTCTCAAAGTGTGGTCCGGGGACCACTAGTGGTCCGCGACAGAGCTCAGGTGGTCCACAAGGGGATTTCTATTTTTCCAAGACAAGCTAGCAGTAGGCTATATTTGTAACAGTATTGCAATGCTATGCTATAGCTGAAGTCTCATTTTCACCACAATAAGACAGACTTGAATAAAAGGTATGTGATCTGCATCGAAATTAGCAGTGTCAAATTAGCACCCGTCAACTGTCAATTCAGTTAACAGGTGGTCCTTGAACATTTTTGGGGGGACTAAGTGGTCCTTGGTCTGAAAAAGTTTGAGAAACACTGCCCTACAGCTAGACTTTACAGCAGGCTGTGAACGCTCTACAGGCCTCGGCTCTCATGATCTCCACTTGGCCAAAACACGCTCTCTGTTCTCCACACACATACCGTATGCATTATAGGCTTTAATCCTGACCTGACCTGACTGAGCAGTCAACAATATATAGAGCTTAACAAAATGAAAATGACAACCCCGGCAAAAAATGTAACACGCGAGTTGAATATATATATATACCAAAAGGTATCTGTAATGGAAGCTACCCTCATATCAACCTCTCACTTTGGACTGTTCAGCCTAACAAACTGGAGATGACAACAGAGCTCAGAAGAATGTAATGCAATACGAGAACTGAAAAATGAAATGAAAAATATATCAGCTGAACAAGCTGAAAACTCCCCAGCCTCGCCTTTCATCGAAATCAATCAGCGCCTCACTTTGATGTATAACTATATTAAGTGTATCTCCCATCCTCTTTCACTTTAACTCTAACTCCAACGCTATCCGCTTTCCTCAACCGCCTTCAATTCTCCTCAACTCATCTCATCCACTCCCTCACACTATGCTGAGCAGAGCT
>NC_085867.1:20825704-20835704 GCF_034702125.1 Engraulis encrasicolus | reverse complement strand
TCTGGACTAATGGGTAATGAAACTTTGACAGTATCGTGACTCTGTGTATCAATATCGTTACAGCCCTAGTAAACTGTAGATAAGATATACAGTAAACGTTTGATGTTATTGCCTAATGTTACTAATACCCCGCATGTATAAACTGTAGATAACATGTAGACCTTGCACGGTATTGCCTAATGTTAATCCGTTTATGAATGAATGCCATGCTGTTACTGTGGAAGAAATATGAAGCCTCAAACTGTCTAAAAAGAACCTGGACCGTTGAGCATGAGTAAGTTAGGTAATGCTTTATTTTAATGGTTCACTTTTTCAGTGGGAACAGTGTAATAACCAGTGTAACAATATCTAATGCCATGTACTACCAGTGTAATACCATGTACCAACCCTAACCCTAGATGTACGGTGAGTACAGAATTGGTACATGATGCTACCCTGGTATTACATGGTATTAAATATTGTTACACTGGTTATTACACTGTACCTAATGTGGTATATCCACTGTAATAGTGAACAATTAAAATAAAGTTTAACTGAAAGGTTTTTTTTCTAAATGAAGGGAAACGTACGGAGCTGAGGGGCAGGCTGGCGGAGGCTGGCGTGGAGGCCGGCGAGCTGAGTTCCGTGCCCCCTCCCGTGGGCACCCCCTCCTGTTTGACGGAGCCCTGGCCGCTGGCGTTGCCCAGGCCTCCGCGCGGGGTTCTGGGGGTGCGGGGGGTGGGCACGGAGAAGCGGGGCGTGGCGGGCGAAGGGGAGGGTTGTATCCCTCCGCCGGTCGTGCCCACGGAGGCGGCGCTCACCACGCTCATCTGGCCGTAGTCCTGCTCCAGCATGGTGTTCACACTCGGCACGTTACTGGACAGACACGTGACAGAAGAGCACAGTTAATAAGAGCATGGTCCACCACAGAGTACAGCTCATCTGGAGACAGTCCTGATCCAGCATGGCGTTCTTGCTTGACACGTAACAGCACACAGACACAACACACTTTAGCACAATTAATAAGCCACACAGCACAGCTCATCTGACAGTGAACACATTGTAGTCATACTCTTCATATTGTGCATGTGCTACTGCGCAAACACAAGATGCTACAGCACAGTACACTTATTCACCAAGGGGAACGCTGCACAGTCATTCACAATACAGTAGGTGCGTAGATAGGTTGTAGTGTACTGGTGTGTGTGCACGTGCATTCACATGTGTGCGTACTTCCACACTGCATTACACATAGTTTGCAGAAAACGACTCACAGTTATTTACAGGGTATTGGGTACAGTTCCTAGAGCAGTATGAGGTTAGGTGTCTTGCTCAAGGGCACCTCAGCCATGGAGTATGGAGGGGTGGGTTTTGAAGCTGCAACACTCCATTAGGCCACGGCTGCCCCGACTGCACATATCATTCCTGGATGAAGGGTGCCGACGTAGTAGGGAGGCTACAGTGTGTGTGTCTGCATGTGTGTGTGTACGTCTGTGCATAATAGTGCCTGTATGTATGTATACTTACGCATATCCGTCCCGGAGGAAGGGTGCGCCGGTGCCGTGGAGGCTGTAGTGCTCCATCTTGGGCAGCAGGGTCCAGGACGGCCGGTAGTAGCAGCTGTCGGGCAGCTTGAGTGGGGGCAGGCACTGGCTGGGGAGGGAGCGCAGCGGGGCGAACATGGAGCAGCCCACCACTGGCTGGATAGGGGGGGCACGGTACACATACGAGAAGTCCTGCAAGGGGGTGGGCAGAAATGTAGAAAGGGTCTTCGTTTAACAAAATACCCGGGTATGTGTAAATGAGCCCCACCCTTGCCCAGTATTTCCAAACCCCTAAGCCTTTTAATCATACCATGAGTACCCCCTTACTCATGCTCTATGAGTGGCATGCTGTCATAGGGCAAAGTGACTATACTTAAATACTTACGTACATACTATAATGTACTTATATAAGTACCCGTGTGCTTGCATACCCTCCTAGTGATAGACTTATAGACTGGATGGAAACATGCCACCATGTCCCTATGACTAGCCTACATGTTCTCTGCACTGAGTCTCCCGTACAGTATGCCCTCTTTAGTAAAGGCCCTATGATGCCTCACCCGTAGTTCCTCGGGGCGTGGGCTGGCGGGACACTCCTCCACCTCCATGCGGAAGTCGGGCAGCTGCGTGGAGGCGCCCAGCACGCCCCCCAGCGGGTGGTCCAGGGCGGTGGAGGGCGGCGGCGGCTCCTGGCTGGGGATGTCCCGGTAGCTCATGATGGGCGAGAAGGCCGGGTGCTGCTCCAGCGAGGGCGGCGTGGGGAACATGCGCTGGAGGTCTGCTACTGCTGAATGGAGAGAGAGAGGATGGGGGGAGGAGAGAGAGAGGATGGGGGGAGGAGAGAGAGAGGAGAGATGGGGAAGAGGGGAGAGGAGAGAGGGGAGAGGGGAGAGGGGAGAAGAGGAGAGAGGCAGGAGAGGGGAGAGAGGATGGGGGGAGGAGAGAGGGAGGATGGGGGGAGGAGAGAGGCAGGAGAGGGGAGAGGGGAGAAGAGGAGAGGGGAGAGGGAAGAGGGGAGAGGGGAGAGGTAGGGTGGGAGGAGGAGAAAGAAAGCAAGAGAGAATGAGTGATGAAAAGAGAGACAACAGGAAGGTTTGAAGAGAGAGATGAAGAGAGAATGTAAGGATGTTGGAGAGAAGGAAGGAGGGAGCATGGCAGAGAGAGAAGGGGCAGGGAGAGAAGGAGATAGATAAAAGAGCAGAATGATGAAGGAAATGAGACAGACAGAATGACAAAGGAAAACACAAGGAAGAGATGATAAAAGCTCTGCCATTGCTACGTAGATCGATTCCTTCAGTCAGTTGCCAGTCTCTTATCAGTCTCTCTCTCTTGTCTAGTCTTTTACTTGTTTCACAGCGGAACCACGCTATAATATGAAGAAAATACACAAAACAAAACACAATTTGATTAGCCTTTGATTTCATTATCACCCGTTTCTATTGCTGTCAGACTAAAAATGAGACTTTACTCAGGGACAAAGACATTATCCCTGGTGCAAATAGACTAATTTCCACTAATCAAACCTGATTTGACTCTTTTGGTTTGAGTGAGTAAACTTACTTACAATTAGGGATGCAAATTATCGATTAATTCATTAATCATTAGTTGATAGCCTTATCGATCGACTTACGATTAATTGATAAGCGGCGATTTCCCCCGAAATCTCAATGCGTCTCGGAAAAAAACTATTAAATCTAAAAATAATAATTAAAAATTGAGATAAGATACCACATTTTTATGAATTCTATTTCAATTCTTTAATCCAAAGGTGATTTAAATATTCCCATTATTCATACCCCTCTTCACACACACTCTTCACATGCCCATTTCACCTGGGTCTCAGTTGAACTGGCGATTAATGTTTTTTAATCGATTAATGCATGGATTGATTAAAGTCGATTAATCGATTAATCGTTTGCATCCCTACTTACAATGTCCATTTTAAACTAATTTCCCACCCAAGTGTGTCACACCACCAACCTGGTAACACATTTGTTACTTCTAAGCATATCAAAGACGGATGAGAGTGGGATACATAAATAGCCATGGAGACGTGGTCAAATTGAAACTCAAGCCTTCACTGAAAAACATTGCAAGACAGTTAAACTAAAAAAAAACAAGTTGCCCTGCTGCCTTATATTTGTGTTAACTCGGAAATCAAAGTCTCAAGTTGAGTTAACTTACAAACTTAAGGTAGCAGGGAAACTTACTTTTTAAATTTCAACTAGCTGGCAATGTTTTACAGTGTTGTATGTAGTGAACTCACTTGAAGGGTAGGGCACTGCGACTCTTCCTTCTTTCCCCAGGGGGCGGTCCTCCGAGCCCGGCACCGCGGCCCTCGACGAGTGCTGGCTGTGGTGAGTGGCCTAGACAACAGAGAGAGCATCATGGGAAGATTTACGTTTAGCTCATCGATTTCGGCACAAAAGCCCAAGCCAGTGGTCTGTGACGTTAGCTGTGCATTTCCGACTGCTTGAAACGAGAGGCCATAAAGTAATTTATGACTTCCAGTGAGAGCTAATATGAGCTGTCGTAAAACCGCCCTGGCTTCAAGGCGCCATATAATACTTTATGACAGGGACAATACTGAAGACGTTTTTACATCATTATGATTCAATTATTAGTGAATCAGCCAAAGGATATGGAAATAATATTTTCTAGCAACGCTACATCCGTATGCTATTGCCTCTAAATGCAGGCAGGTGACAGCTTTCTCTGCTGTAAATGATAGAAGAAATTTCAAGATGAAAAAAAAAACATCTAAATTGCTGAAGGCTTTTTCTCATTCTCGATTTATCATCTTCACAGCAATTTCTGCGAGGTATCAAGCACTGTTCAGTGCTCTAACAGCATTCTTCTGACGTGTTTAATGCCAAAGCATTTCCAGTAGACCTTGGGCACTTTGACAGATTGTTTAACAATTGTTCAAGGCACTTTGTTTATTGTGAATTAAGGGGTAGAAAATAGTCTGTTTGTCTGTGCTAACATTTTGGTGATGACTCAGTAAAAGCCGGAATCTAGTTATCACTCATTATTGCCTTACCGGCTTGCTTACCATCTCAATAACTCGCACACATACGCAGGGACTGACTCACTCTCTGGCTTCCTCCGTCACTCAGATGCACAGGCACTTTCTTGCACCCTCACACTCAGTCACACAGTCACACAGTCACTCACTCACTCACTCACTCACTCACTCACTCACTCACTCACTCACTCACTCACTCACTCACTCACTCACTCACTCACTCACTCACTCACTCACTCACTCACTCACTCACTCACTCACTCACTCACTCACTCACTCACAGTACACTAGACCTTCACACACTGGTTGACTTTATGACTGACTGCTCCCTAACCTCCACTCACTTACTCACTCACTGACCCCCTCTCCCAATCAACACATTCTCAGTCAATCACTTTCTCTATCACCCTCCTCCCTCCATATCTGGCTATCTTCTTCCATCCCTCTCTCAATTCCTTCCTCTCTTCCTCTCTCTCTCTCCATCGCTTGCCATCATCCTCCATCCATCCTCCTCACCCCGTGCTCGTCGTCCTCCTCGTCGAAGATGTTCTCCAGGTCGGAATAGAGCACCACCAGGTCCGTCTCCCTGGTGAGCGGAGCGTTGGCCTTCGCCGCCGCGTCGTCTTGGGCCGACTCGTCTGAGAGAGCGGAGAGAAAGGAAGGAAAAAGAGAGGGAAAAGGTGGATGAATGTGAGTGACCATCTGTTCAGCCAAGGCCATGAGGAGATTGTAATAAATGGGTATAAGCACATGTTATTTAACACTCGTGTCTTTAGTTAATTCCAGCCCAGAGTTAGCTTAAATTGATGAAGTGCTCTGTTTCGTGGCCTCTGCAGACATAGAAAGGGCACACAGAAAACATTTGGCAAACAAACCACAAATTACCTGGTGTCTTTGTTTACTTGTACTATATTTATTGCAGGTGAACAGTACAGAAGTTGGGACTATTCGATATTTCGTGAAGCAATAAAGTTGAACTTCGGCTTTTTTCGCACACCTCAGCTGGCAGGTGCGTCGGAGATGGCACCATGGGTCACTCAGCAATAGTTCAAAGAAACTCCCGCAAACTGACCATTTCGCTGTTCTTTCTTTAATAAACGACGTTTCGGTACTAGTACCATTCTAGTCAGCTGAGGTCATACTGTAGGAGATACTGTGGCGAAAACCAGTTGGCGTCGTAAACCAGTAGTTCCCAACCTTTTCCAAGTTCACACTCAAATAAGTAGTCAACAGCAACACAAACAAATTTATTTTGGTTCTTAGAAAATCAGTTCAAGGAATACCAATGAGTTAATTTGGAATACCTTCAGGCCCTGGCCCACAGTTTGAGAATCACTGCCGTATACCACTTACATGGATGAAGTTTCTTTCCTTTATTGCATCACTAGTTCAAAGAAACTCCCGCACACTGACCATTTCGCTGTTCTTTCTTTAATAAACGACGTTTCGGTACTAGTACCACTAGAACTGATTTTCCTTGAACTGATTTTCTAAGAACCAAAATAAATTTGTTTGTGTTGCTGTTGACTACTTATTTGAGTGTGAACTTGGAAAAGGTTGGGAACTACTGGTTTACGACGCCAACTGGTTTTCGTCACAGTATCTCCTACAGTATGACCTCAGCTGATTAGGGGGATGGCTCTGGGGGACTCTGCTTACCTGATTTGGGAGCACTGCTGAAGATGGACATGGCATCCTTCCCATCAGGCACTGCTCCGTTACCGTTCATCTCCTCTCCCTAAAAAAACCAAGAGCCAATTAAACAGTAGTCAAACGAAGAACCAATCATGTGTAAGAATCAACACAATGGTCAACCAATCATGCAGTGGTCAGCTGAGCAAGAACAATCAGATGGTGATTAGAAACCCAAGGGCCAATCAGATGGTTTTCATCCAGCAGAGAGCCTATCAACAGTCATTTTAGTCAACCAATAGCCAATAAGAAATTGATAAGGTATCCAAGAGCCAATCAGGTGGTGATAAGGTATCCAGGAGCCAATCGGAATGTGGGAGCCTAGCTAGGAGGAATCAATCAAACGCAGTCTCAACAGGACATGCTTCAACTGTCATGATGATGACAGATGACAACATACTCCAGATGTGGCGTCTTGTTACTGCAAGCTAAAATTGCATTGCATTCCTACCCAATCAAATAACTGACTCCACTACATCTCCGAGCAGTCGGTGGGAGCTTTGAAAAAACTTCCTTGAATCAATGTGAACTTAATAATGCATTGTGATTCAGTTACTTGGCTTCAACGAGCACAGCGTGGCACTATTGGTATCTATAAGTATTTGATTTGAGCTCCTGTTGAGCATGTGCTATTGAGATGTACTGAGATGCTATTGAGATGTACACTTGAACTTGAGCCAAGACGCCTCTGGGTTAGATACATGATAAATACACAAGTCAGCTGAATGTTTCATGCATGCAGAGTAGCATTCAGACGCATTCAATAATCATGCAGAGGCAGCTTTAAATAATTCCATCTACACTACAGTCATTAAAAAAATTAAATAAACATATAACATGTAGTGCTACAGAAAAAAAACAGTAATGATTTAGCATATGAGCAAATGTGAGGCAGCAGGTTGCAGGTTCTAATCCCGCGTCCAAAGAAAGTGAATAAGTTCAATGCCCGTGGGGATCCAGGTTCAAATCTGGCCTGGGTCATTTCCCAGCCCTACCCCATATCTCTCTACAGCTAATCTCCAGTCATGTCTATAAAACCCCCCAAAAATATAAAAACATATTAAAAGTATTATTTCTATTTAAAAGCATGAGGCAGCAAAGTCACACAGTGGCGAGTGTCCGATCCAGACCTTGCTTTTGCGGCCGGGGTCGCGACCTTGACCCTTGAGCCTCTTGGTGGTGGGGAAGGTGTACTCGATGTCGCCCTCCTTGAAGTCGTAGGGGTCATCGGCGGGGTCGCCAAGCGTCTCTACGCTGGGATGGTGTAGCAGGCCCAGCGTGCTCACATGTTCCTTTACACGCTCTTCACACACCTTGAAACGCTTCTGGGGCTGAGTAAACAACCTGGAGTAGGAGAGGAGAGGAGGAGAGGAGAGGAGAGGAGAGGAGATGTGAGGAGGGAAAGGAAAGGAAAGGAAAGGAAAGGAAAGGAAAGGAAAGGAAAGGAAAGGAAAGGAAAGGAAAGGAAAGGAAAGGAAAGGAAATGAGATGGGGGAGGGAGGAGAAGAGAGGAGAAAAGACAAGAGATAAAAAAAGACAAGTGCCAAAGCATTAGAGACCAAAGGAAAGCAAAAAAACGAATAGAAGGAACGGTGAAGGGTGGTGTAGCCAGAGTGCATGACGTTAAGTTTTAATAGTCCCACTGTGTACTGTGTTCTTATGTTGTGGAGCTGAGCTATTGCAAGCGTATAGTATGAGGGGATCACTGGGAGCCATGAAATGAGATGCTCTAGACAAGAAGAGAACCATTTTCATACTCCCATAGTGCCACCTACACGGCAGTACGATGATTCAGTTCAGCAACTCTGACGTCAGCATGTGAGATGACCAGTTTGATAAACACATTCAATACTTGCCGCGTTTTCTTTATGTGCTGTTTTTTTGTCAACTGACGGGTCATAAATTAAAATGTACAAGGGGGAGTCATTGTAACAATGGTGAAACACTCATGGGTAACACATTTGATAAATATATTCAGTATTTGCTGTGGGTTTTTTTTGCCTGACTTTAAACAGATAGGTCAAATGAGGTGAGGTGGACCGGGGTGAACCAGAACCACCCAGCACTACAGCTGTGCACGAGCTCCAAAATCCACGAGTACGTACAACCGAAATCCGGGCCATCCGCACAACCCAAATCCCGCCCATCCTGGCCGACACGGCGTCAAACTAGTGAGTCCCGTGAACCAGAAGAGGCAGATCTGAGGTAAAGGTTAGCTTCTGTAGCTAAGCTACAGTAAGACACCACTTAGAGTATGTCACCACAAAAAACAGAAATCTACATTGTACTAACACTTAGGCCACACAACACATTCATGTCCACAGACAGTACAGTACTAAAAAACTCAATCAATAAACAGATAAAACGTGTTGTGTTGTATAACACAATGTCCCAACTACAAAGTAGAATAATGTAACAGGCTAAATATATGTGTCATAAAGTCAGGGCATTTTTATTTAAAGACTATAAATCTAGATCCATTTTGACCATTACTGTCATAATATGAAGTCAAGTCATTCATCTCACTTACGATATCAACAAAACAATACAGTACATTTCTTTAAGTTTCTTTATTTCTTTATGAGCACTGAGCAGTCAGACTCGAATAGAAGTTATCACGTTAACTGAGGATGTTCACTCTCTAAACTATAACAAGGATGAATCACCTCAATTACCATTGCCACACTATTCATGCTTGTTCATTTTGTTGCCTTGTCTATACAACGATATAACTAAATAGCTGAAGTACGTCTTACACCAAGGAACACATTACCGACCTTATTCAATCTGAAAATTAGAACTGTCGCCTTGTACAATGTGCAGTGCAAACACTTTTAAAATGTTAATCGAGCAAATATTAACTGCAAATATTAAACGAGAGTGAAGGAGCTGAGGAGGGTGAGAATGAGAGAAAGTGTCAGGGAAACAGAGCGTTTGTAAGGTGTGTGTGTGTGTGTGTGTGTGTGTGTGAGAGAGAGAGATGTGTGTGTGTGTGTGTGTGTGTGTGTGTGTGTGTGTGTGTGTGTGTGTGTGTGTGTGTGTGTGTGTGTGTGTGTGTGTGTGTGTGTGTGTGTGTGTGTGTGTGTGTGTGTGTGTGTGTGTGTGCGTATGTCGCTGTGCCAATGAGCATACATCTGTGTGTGCCTTTCTCTCTCTCACCTCTTCAGTGCCACCCCTTCCGACGCCGCATCCGTCTTGCTCTCCACCCTCTCGGGGCAGGGCAGCTCCGGCGGCCTGAACTCGCTCCTCTCCAGGCAGGGCGTCTTGTAGCCCCTCCACCAGACCCCACCTCCCCTCACTTCCCTGGAGCTCAGCGGGGACACGTACAGCCCCGTCTCGCTCACCTCCATGCCCTCTCCATGACCACCCAGGTGCCCCACCTCGTGGCACTGCGGCGGCATGTTGGAGGGCACGTCCAGGGCCTCGGGGTCCTGCTGCCCCCGCGGGTGGGGGCTGAGGGTGGGGGGCAAGGGGGAGACCGGGGAGTGCATCAGGGACTCGGCTAGCGCCGCCTTCTGCATGGCAGAGGACGACGACAGGGGCTTGGGAGGGTACTTGCACTCCGGGGGCATGGCTTCCAGGGGCGGCTCCAGCGGCACCAAGCCCAGCACGCCGCCTCCTTGCTGGGCCTCGTGCTCGGGGCAGGGGGCCTCCTGGCTGGCGCAGGCGCGGTGGTGGAAGGGCGTGACGGCGGGCCGCTTGGACTGCTTGTCCGCCTTCTCGGGCTTGTCTGCCGCCTTGTGTTTGGGAGGAGGTG
>NC_085867.1:20810704-20820704 GCF_034702125.1 Engraulis encrasicolus | reverse complement strand
TAATATGTCCTTTTATTATCAATTATAGCTATTTTTCAATTATTGTTATTATCATACTTAACTAGTTAAAGTAACAACATCAACTTCAACTCCATTTGATGTGCTGTAGACTGTAGAGTGTGCTATGAGACTTGTACAGTGGACAAAGAGTGTGCAGTCTCTAGCTGGTGCACTGGGCAAAATAGGCTTGAATCCGGAGATATTTTGACTGGATATGTTTTATGACACGCGGCATATTCGGACCAGATTTCGACCATTTCCCGACTTTTCAAGAATCCGTGAAAATCTTGGCATATTTTGACTCCGGAATTGTGTTTGGTGAATACGGAGATATTTTGACTGGATACCGGTATTTTGAATGACGTGTGCTGCCAATCGCATTGAATAGAATGTTGGCCCTCCCTCTGCCGTTATGATTATGAAGCTCTGCGCGGCAGCCCGCCGCTTCCTATCTGGATTTCTGTCGTACGTTAGTCGGCAGCATCTTTATCACAGACTTTCCAGAAATCTGTCGCAGACTTGTTAAGCCATCAAAAAACCGTATTTAGTTCTAGCTCTAGGCTATGGGACTATGAGGACTCCGAGACGGTGTCCAAGTGAGATGGCTGGCGAGGTTGATGGACCAGACTTTAAGACATTCTGAGGTAAGTTGAAGTAACAGATTAGAGGAACATACGGTGTATTGTCTTAAAGTAGCTCTAGATCAAAATTAAAGCATGCCTGAATATTGTAATGTTTAACTTTCCTAATGTTTTCTGACTGACCGTATAGCTAACTTGCTAACTAACCAGCGCCTTGTACTGTCCACTAAACAAGGACGGTTATCTTAGCATGTTAGCTAGCCTAGCTTTTTCGGTCTGGTAGGCAGATGTTAACGTTAGCTAGCCTGCCACCACCTAAAAATACTAAACCTTTGGGCAAGTGATACGGTGTCACGAATGAATGTATGCATAGACGTTTTACTGACATTGGATATATGACGTCGGATATCTGCAGGGGCTAGATTTTGAAATTACGACAACATTTGGTAACCTGCTACATTTTAACTAGCTAGGAGGAGACTATTTGGTTACAGATTTGTTTGACATAAAGCTTATTTTCCGTGATATCTAAAAGTTAATGACATCATGGACACTTGTGTCTGAATGTCGCACACAACTAAGTTATCACCTTGTATAGTCTTGAAAGTGTGGCTGTATTGTTCTAATATATGATTTGTCCCCCTTGACCAAGCGAAAAACACACACTCTCAATTGCCTTTCTGTAAGATGAGAGATGGTCACAGCATGTGTCGTTATGAACGGGGCAGAGGTAAAGAAGCCCCCTCCGATGTTATTTGACAGAACAGGAGTATGCCCTGTCGTTGCTCTTGCTCCAATGCACACATAGAGCTAGAGACTTCTGTGCCAGAAAGAAGAGAACGAGAAATTGTGAATTTAAGAATTTGTTTTGTTATAGGGTAATTGATGACATCGTATGGATGACATGATGCCCATCTAGGACTGTGTGTGTGTGTGTGTGTGTGAGAGAGAGAGAGAGAGAGAGAGAGAGAGAGAGAGAGAGAGAGAGAGAGAGAGAGAGAGAGAGAGAGAGAGAGAGAGAGAGAGAGAGAGTGTGTAAGACTGATGATGTGTATAAGGCCTCTGCATGTTTTGGTTTTGTATTTGTGTATTTATGTAAGCTGATAAACACCTTAATTTTGTTTGGAATTAGGCCTAACATGATAAAAAAAGTACTTCACTCTATTCTACATCCGCAGCTCCATGAATGTCATGAGACACTCCAGGAGACGGTGGTTGCAATGCATTATCAACACCCCGCAACCCCAACCCTCCAATGGAACCCAGAACCCTCCGGAGTTCCTCAGGACCTGTCGGTAATATATTCGACTGCATGTTTTAAGGTAAAGAAAATTATCTAGACTTTACGTGTGCAATTTCCATTTTAACCATCTCAAATAACCCTGAGGTTCTCATCGTCAAACTAGAGAAAACATCAGTAAGGTTCAGGCTGTCTTTTACAGATAAGGTACTTTATTCACTGTATCACTAAGCACTTTATTCATCCTGTGGGAAATTCAAGAAACAATTGTCCACTGTTTGTAACAGTATTTTTTAGCCAATTTGGATTGGAGCCAATTTTGGTCCCCTAGGGGAAATTCTTTCTCTGCATTTATCCCATTTCGGCTAGTGAATCACATTGAAATTTCTTAGCATAACAATATGTGATTGTGTTATCATTTTTTTTTTTCATCAGGCATGAGTGAGGCGAACACATCGTGCGTTGGAGGAAGAGTTGCAGTGACGACTTGGACCACAGGCCAGGTAAACAGGTTTACTCTGAGCATGTCAGCCCATACTTCTGTGATCAAAGTGCTATTAATAGAGAAAGATGTAATGCAACCAGATGACCATATATATGTTGATGAGTACACTCCTGTTGAAAAAGTAATATTTTGAACAATATTTCAATAAACACACAAGTTATTTCCAAAATGACCATAGAGTAAGTGTAATACAACATCTTTTCAGCTTACTGCAGAAAAGTAAGGTCAATAGTATAACTTGAATGACATATTTTTCCATTGTTCTGAAATTATGCTGGTGCAAAGGTGAGTACACCCCTATGTTAAACTGTCTATGGAGGGGCTGTGTTGGCCCGAATCTTCACGAATTTGAAAGATTAAAAGGGAGGTCATCGCTGTGCATTTCATCCTTGCCTTACATTGAACTTTTACATTTCGAGTCTGGACCTAGCTAAACAAGATGTATATGAGATTTGAAGGAAATCCTATGGAGAGTATCATGATCTGATGATGTTCAGTAGTCACAGTACATGTTAACAAGCATGTTTCTAGTGGTGAAATTCAGCTTCCTACTGCGGACGGCATCGGTACAGGTCCGAAACATTTCGGTCCTACTACCATGCTTGACTTTCAGCATGAGGCACTTTTCTTTCTACAAATCACTTTTTACCACCACACATGCTTGACACCATCTACTGATGCAAAATTGTTTATCATGGTCTCATAGTCAAACAGACTAAGGATATGGGATATGGAACAATGTACTGTGATCTAATGACACCATGATAAACAAATTAGCTTTAGATCAGTGGTTCTCAACCTTTTTTGAGCAAACGCCCCCTTGGACTCATCACAAGCCTCCAAACACCCCCCTGACCCTATCATAAGCCTGGCCACGCCCCCACCTCCCCCTCCCTAGTATCAGCTGTACCTTCTCAACAAAGAAAAGTACCCATGCTTTAAGTCAAGCATGGTAGTGAGAGTTGCACGGTTTGGGGCTGTGTGGATGCCATCAACAGGAGGAAGCTGAATTTCACCAAAAGAAACATGCTTGTCGACATGTACTGTGACTACTGAAGCAGATCATGATACATACTCTCCACATGATTTCATTCAAATCTCACACACATCTAGTTTGGCCTGGTGGGGACTCATAATGTAAAAGTTCAATGTAAGGCAAGGATGAAACACACACAACGATGACCTCCCTTTAAATCCATTTCAATTTCAAGACGTTTCGGGCCAGCACGCCCCTTCTCAGACAGTTTAACATAGCATAATTGCACAAAAAAATGGACAAATATGTCATTCAAGTTATACTACTGACCTTACTTTTCTGCCATAAGATGAAAACATTTTTGTATTACAGTTACTCTATAATCATTTTGGGAACAACTTATGTGTTTTTAAAAATATATATATTCACAATGTTACTTTTCAACAGGGGTGTAGTCATTATTGCCGAGCACTGTATATTTGGATCACCATTACACGTTTAGTCATAAAGTAATGAAAACTTGTGTACAGCATTGTATGTTTTCTGTTCAGCTGTAGATTACTTAATAGTGACGAGGTCACCAATGCCATCATCCAGGCTAGTAAGGATTCTGGGTAGAGCTGGGGACCAGAGAGTTTACTCATAACTCATTTATGTGATTATGATGTATAAAAAAGACTAACTCAGTTTCTTTCTGTCTCGCAGAAACCTGAAATAGATTCTTTGAGAATCTTAAAAGTCAAACAACTGGGCCTTGCGGGGAAGACTGATGACGTGAGAAAAAAAGGAAAAATTTGATGAGCGGGTAGGTAAAACCACAACTACCAACCCCATCATACAACTGCCATCACTTTCTTTTGTCACTACTTCACTTCACTTCAGGGGGCAATTAGCCAATATCCCCTTTCTTTCTTCCGAGTACTATTGTTAGTTTTTAGAATGACCGCATTTGGTACAAGGTATTTGCAAATGGGCAGCCAACACTAAAGGTCTGTTTTGACTCCTCCGTCAGGCCCTACCATGGAGCATATGGCAGGGCACTCGTTTGCAATGCGACCGACCCGGGTTCAATTCCTGGCCTGGGTCCTTTGCCAGCCCTTCCCCATCTCTCTCTCCCAACTTGCTTCCTGTCATCATCTGCACTGTACTGTCATTATGAAGACAATAATATCTTTTTTAAAAAAGACTCCTCCATCAGTTGGGGGACACATACTGTCAGTGGGGGGGCAGTGGCAGATCGCGAACAATTCAAACTGGGAGAACTATACGTTGATCGCGGCAAGGGGTCTATTCAGCGCTAAAAGGGAGGGCGTGGTGGCTGTTTGGGTACTTGATCTGCCGTTACCCTGCTGACAGTACGTGTCCTCCAACTAAAGGACGAGTCTAAACCAGGCTTAAGAGATGCAAGCATAAGGAAACGTGGGGGGGACCATAGTTTTAAAACACGTGGTTTGGGGGAACCATGGTTTATGGCAAATAGTGTATCAAAGTTAAATAGTAGAACCATGGTTAATTTTTGTAAGGGATATTACTATGACAGCTACTGTACTCCTGTGGATAAACCACAATTGAACTATGCTTGGTTGATCTGCTGGATAATCTTGTGAAAATCCTGCTGTATTATCTCATGTGACCAGTTCTTTGGCATGTTCATGGTAAACAAGCATGAGTGTGGGTTTTGAACTGTACATATTTTTTTATGTTTAACACATTGTTTAAAACTGCCCTATTTTTTTGTTGCTTTTCAAGCAGTGGTGCTGGTGGCGCAGGATGTCCTGGAGGAGGACGACCTCGACTACCTCAAAGGAGCTGATGCTAGCCTTGTGCCTGATGGGGAAACAAGTGCACATTTGTTGTGCTCTGTCTGAGATGGAGAAGTGTGCGCCTTGCTGGCGTACTTCAATTGATGCCTGCAAGCCCAGCCAGCGAGTGACCGATAGTGGCCGGTTCTCCCTTCGTTACCCCCCTCCCCCCCCTTCTGCGGCCGACAAAGCTTGAAATATGATTAAATGTAAATGTAAAATAAGCAATTAAAGAAAGAACATTCAAAACAACAAAATAATTGTCTGTTATAATATGATTTTAGCTGGGATTTAGCAGTAATTTAAAGGTGGCCTAATTGTTGTTTTGCAGTAGATTTGTGTCTATTATATTATGTTGAAAGAAGTATACTGCCTTACAAAGGCAAAGTGCAGTAACCAATTACCGTAGGTTCATTCTGAAAATGTGTTCATTCTGAAAATGATTTTCATAAAGACCTCCTTTATCTTGTGACTAAGAGTTATGGTCAAAATGTGCCCTGTTTTACAAATATTGCTATGTCAAATTTGCAGTAATTACAATATCCAACCTACCAAGTCTTTGAAGGCATTTTTTCCCCTCAGTTTCATTGTTGGCACTGCTGTTTACCTTTTGTAGGGCAGTTTAACCTAACGTCAGCATAATTAATTTCGGCAACTTTGGCAACATCACTGATGTGGCAACATGCCCGTCACATGTTGGGAAATCCTCAGCTTCCACAATCGTTTCGATCTGAAAGACAATCTCACTCGTGATTAGGATGGTAACCAGGCAAGACTAAGTTGTAATAGACCTAAGTAATAGAATAGAAAGCTTTTTTTGTCATTATACAAAGTATTCTGAGATTTGAGCTTCCCTGCAAGGTGCACAGTCGTTTATAGATGAACATTGTCCAGTACGTGTGAGTTCATTGTTGTAACAACTTTGGGGAAGAAGCTAAAAACACCTAGCGTGATAAAGGCATGTACATAAATGCCTGTAAAATCAATTTATTGCCTGGTTGTGGGAGGTATGGGTCGTCCCATGCCTCACAGATCCGGAGATATACAACTACAAGAATGGAACACATCCGTGAGAGTATCTGCATCAAATACGTGAAGCACATGCCATATCAGGTGAGAAAACGGCATCCGGATTTGTCTCATGTCGAAACTGTCCCATTCCGAGATTCGGATATGCTCCATATATGAAAATTGGCACCAGCGTATCAGTACCGTATCTATCAATATATCTCCGTATATTGGAAATATCCAGAAATATCTTCATACAAACATCCCCGGAAACAGAGCCTTTTTGCCCAGTGGTGTGTCTAGCTTGTTTGCTTACAGTAGTGTGTGTTTCTTGTAGCAGGGGTTATATTGGGACACGACTGACCGGGGCTCAGCCCCAGCACGGCTCATGCTGCATTATGATGGATCAACAGTGGCAAACTTTTTTTCACACTTTGCTTCAATAAAAAAATGCTTATTCGCCTCAACCTTCAATATGAAAAGCTTTTTCGCCCCGACCCCAGACCATAACTCCACCACAAAGCAAATCGTAAAAGTAACCCTTGACAAAAGGTATAGTGTGTGTTGCCTGTACATGTGGTTTTGTGATAGTGGATTGTACAGTGTGTGGCATTGTACTGCAAGGATCATGTCATTGTATGTAAAGTTGGTAGAGTGTCAAGTACCGGTATACAGTAATTGGTACAGTATAGTGCCTGCATGCATTGTGTGTGTGTGCGTGTGTATGACTTACTTCAGCTGCAGCTGGTTCAAGTAGCACTCCTTCCAGGCCTGGTGAACCATCTGATTGGTCAGTTTTTTCCCAGAATGCTTTGGACTGAGGGATATGCAGCCCTCCTGGCTGCTCACGCTGGACACCGCTGTCTGGAAGCCACTATCGCCTAGGCAACAAGAAAAACAACAGCAGCAGGGGCAAAGGTCATAAAGTGGATGGAGAAGAGAAGAGAAGAGAAGAGAAGAGAAGAGAAGCGAAGAGAAGCAAAGAGAAGAGAAGAGAAGAGAAGAGAAGAGAAGAGAAGAGAAGAGAAGAGAAGAGAAGAGAAGAGAAGAGAAGAGAAGAGAAGAGAAGAGAAGAGAAGAGACGGAGGAAGATGGTTTTCTGTCGTTAGGAAATCAATGGGGGTAAATGAGGTCATTGGAACATGTAGACAGTGAGTCAATGGCATGTGGTACATACATGGTACATATGGTACACACAGTATACATGTAGTGAGCCAGGAGCAACAGGCTGAGATCCACACAGATGACTTGACAGCATACACCCCACCAGTTAACACAGGCATGGCCTATAGATCATCACAACAGGAGTTTGATTCCCTTGAAGCAAAAGACGAGAGAAAAAAAACACAAACTCTGGGTCATCTGAGGCAAACGATCTGTTCTGTAGCAATATTATGAGGTGAAATTGAGATTGAAATCAATTGCAAAACTCTTGCTGCTGAGTCGTTTCTTGCTGCCAGCTTTATTGCACAAACTAGCAGTCTGGCAAGGCCTTGAGAGGAGGCGGAACTGACATTACTCTGGTTAGACATGAGCAGAGGTAAAAAGTAGCATTGAAATCAACTACTATTCGCATTTGTTATTAACACGCTCTCCATCCATAGGCCAGTATTATCAGGCAGTGTTGTTGGGGGATATCTTTGGTACTCTTCTGAACCAGTATCTTCCTGATTGTTCAAGGCGAGGAGGCAGAATGGGTGTTTTATCCTGACAGATTTGAGGAGAGGTTAGAAATTGTATTATGCTAGCCAGTCGGGGAGATAGAAACGTGTTAGGCTGGCTGGTCGAGGAGAGGAGAGGAGACAGAACCAGAATTACCCCGGCCAGTTCTGAGGAGGGGGCAGCCGGAACATTGATCCAGCGCTACCGTCTAGCCTGCACTCATCGACTTACTGCTTCCACCCTAAATGGATCTGGCGACAGCACCAGAGAGGGGCAGGTGGGAGAGGTGCGAGAGAAACAGAGAGACAGGCCGGCAGACAGGCAGGCAAATTAACAGACAAACAGACAGACAGACAGACAGACAGACAGACAGACGGACAGACGGTTGGTGCGACCTGCACGTGCCTGATAATTTCTGTCAGGCCGAGGAGTTTTGAGGCTAGATTAGCACAGGTGTCCTGTGAGGCGAGAGTAGAGGAGTGGACTCGTCTTGCCTGCCTTGCTTGTTAGCCTCTGTCTATTGTCTGCCTGCTTGCACCTCTGTTTGATATGATTATGACTTATGTATATTCTCCTTGCATGTGCTCTCTTTACTTATCCATAACTCTTGTGCATGTGTCTCCTCTGTTTGTCTTGTATGCTGTCTTGGACAGGACTTCATCAAAGACGAGGTTTTGTTCCTCAAACAGGATCTTCCTGGTTAAACAAAGGCTCTTACCTGTGTTCCCTATGGATGGAGATGAAGGGATGTAGCAGGGGGTGTGGTGGTAAATAAAATCTGAATGTATTGTACACATTGTGGTGGAACACTATTAAAGTAGTAATAGACAGGCAATTAGGTGCTGGTTTGTGACTGACAACTGATGTTGGGTGCAGTGAGTGGGGAATTCAAAACTTTGGGTTTTCATTGGGCCTGGGAAATGGGGTGGTGATTCAGTGGTGCAGAGGGGGGCTGTTCGGGCAAGGTGGGGAGAGTAGGGATTATTTGTACCTGAGCGGAGTTGCTGAGGCCAGGTAGTGTAGGATGATGGGGGAGAACAGTGAATGCAGGGTGTGTAACTGAACTAGGGCAAGGTGAGGTGGTGGGGTGGTGGGAGTGTTATACCTGAGCAGGGTTGTTCCGGCGAGGTGGGGGGAGTGAGTGGGATGCCGCAGCCTGATGGGTCTCTGGACCCCCCCTGGCTGCCGGGGGCTGAGGGCGGCTGCTCCGCCGGCAGGTCACTCTGGGCGATCAGCACAAAGGATGCTGGGTAAATCATCCTCACTCCACCTGAGGAAAAGCGCACAGAGAGAGAGAGAGAGAGAGAGAGAGAGAGAGAGAGAGAGAGAGAGAGAGAGAGAGAGAGAGAGAGAGAGAAAGAGAGAGAGAGAGAGAGACAGAGAGAGAGAGAGAGAGAAAGAGAGAAAAGCAGATGGTAAAGTTAAACAGAGAATATAAAAATTGACACAACAGAAAATAAACAAATACACACGCCACAGACTGGGAAATTCATTTTATCTCAGCACCACATGCATTACCATCTTCCGTTTATCTCTACTAAGTACAAATGTTTGTTTGGGGAAAGGCAACTAGCCCTTGTGTTTGTTTTCATCGACCCTTTCGATTTGTCAATTAGCAAAGCGATTGAGCTGAGGATGGAACTGGTGAACGAGCCACAACAGCTTATCGCTGAACAAGCAGCCGCAAACAAAAACAAGACTTTCCACAATATCCTCTTCTATTGAGAAGAGCTCATTATCCATCCCACAATGCAACACTTCCACTTCTGATCTTATCAGCGTTTTCTTTGTACCGTGATTACTGCAGGGCTATATCTCTATGTTTGTGGGTGCATTGTTGTTGTGGTATTGTGATCACTTTACACGGCGATTAAAGCAGCGGCGTGTGTTTATGGGTTCATTGTTGTCGTATGGTGGTAGCGCGGCCGGTTAAAACACTATTAAGCCATTAAGATCAAGGTCATACATTAGGCTTATTACCCAGGGACGGTGCATGGCCGCATACATAACAATGGCTATAAACGCTAATTAAACGTTTACTCTTTCTTCAGGTGAGCACATGTGAATGCTGTTGACCGCTCTTACAGTACCACACTTTCACTAATACCCTGGGAAGTGTGGATAACAAGGTGGGAAAAGAATGATATACGGGATGGGGACACAATCTTACACACAGTGGTTATAAAGGTGGTTACGTTGAACTATATGTGGCTCTAAGACAATAGA
>NC_085867.1:20790704-20795704 GCF_034702125.1 Engraulis encrasicolus | reverse complement strand
GTACACGTGTGTGTTTAGCCTCCATCACGTTGCTTACCCCCAGCATTCTCAAATCAAGATGAGTGTATCCTGTTTGTTTGTTTTGCACAGTGATGAATGAGTGCAATCTTTATTGCCACACACACACACACACACACACACACACACACACACACACACACACACACACACACACACACACACACACACACACACACACACACACACACACACACACACACACACATACACACACACACACACACACACACACACTACCCAGGAGGCACAAACACACGCACGCACACAGGCACGCACGCATGCACGCACGCACGCACGCACGCACACACTCACACCCACACCCACACACACACACACACAAACACACACACACACACACACACACGCACATTCTCTATCTCTGCTCTGGCAAGCTGGCTATGCCTACTGAAGTATGAAGAACAAAAGAAAAGAAAGACAGACAGTATAAAGAAATAAAACCAGAATACATCTCCATCCTAACTCCCCTGGCTAGACTGAGTACAGTAACTATATCAAGCTCTTCTGCTGACAAAAGTCCTCTGTCTGTGTCTGTAGGTTTTTTGTCTTTCTGTCAATCTCTGCAGTCTTCCTGTGTGTTTCTGTGTCTGTCTGTCTGTCTGTCTGGCTGTCTGTCTGTCTGTCTGTCTGTCTGGCTGGCTGGCTGTCTGTCTGTCTGTCTGGCTGTCTGTCTGTCTGTCTGGCTGGCTGGCTGTCTGTCTGTCTGTCTGTCTGTCTGTCTGGCTGGCTGGCTGGCTGGCTGGCTGGCTGTCTGTCTGTCTGGCTGGCTGGCTGGCTGGCTGGCTGTCTGTCTGTCTGTCTGTCTGTCTTTCTGTCTGGCAGTAGTCAGTTGTTATGATCAGCTGATCTCCAGCGTTGCTGATCGATACAGGAGTGGTGGGGAGGGCGCTGTACAGGAGTGGTGGGGAGGGCGCTGTACAGGAGTGGTGGGGAGGGCGCTGACTTCCAAAGGCCTAATTGACTCTTGCTATTCACAGTGGGAGTGAAATGACAAGCGCAGTTTGTCACCCATTTCTTCGCACAGGGAGCAGGTGGGAGGAGAGGAGAAGCACATCAAAGGGGAGAGGGATTTGGAAAAAAAAGATGGCTAAGCTTATTAAAATATAATGACATACACACAGGCATTCCCACAGAACAGCACACATAGGCCTGCTTTATTTTACATATGGCAGCATACAAAATCGCACATATGGCACTGGCAAAGCATGTTCATTTGACCAGAAAATACAGTGCTCTGGTCAAGTAGGTATGAGTGGCTTTTTAAGAGAGTGTCTGTCTGCTAAAAAGGACCCTGGCGCTGCCAGTAGAAACAGAGCAGCCCACCCCCTTAACAATTACATTATAGTGCACTTGGTTGACTCTTTTATCCAAAGCGAAGCCATTTACAAGTGAAGAGTTCAGATGCAAAACCCCCTAACTCCATTTCTGAAGACCTGCACTTCTGTATTTTTAGAGAACCCCGTTGTTGGTTTGGTTTACATTCATGTACTTAATAATTCATATAAAAATGTATATGACATAAATAAAATAAACAAATGTGCAATTTTGATAGCTTTGTATTAAATAAAAATGATTTGAGATTATTTTCTGAAAAGGCACTTAGGGGGTTTTGCATCTGAACTCTTCAAGTACAGTATTTACAGGGTATTGGTTAGAGCCCCTTGAGTAATGTGAGGTCAAGCGCCAGGGATGATGTGGAAATCAAACCTACAACCTTCTGATTCCAAAACCAACTTGCTACTGTAAGCGTTATGACACAAACAGAGCAACAGATTAGCCTATCATACCTACCCACACCCCAAAAATACCCAAGAACCATCAGCACCACAGTAAAATATCCGCCCCAAACACTAATGCAGAGGTGGGCAAACTCAGGCCTGGGGGCCACATTTGGCCCGCAGAGCCATTTCATCTGGCCCCCCAGAGCCAATAAGACAACTTTCAAATTAAAAGGTCAATATTCTAAACTAGGGGTCAGGAACATTTTTGGTGGAGAAAAGCCATAAAAGCCACATTTAAAAATATATTTTCGTGACAGCCATACCATTTTAAAAACACTGAATATAATTAAAAGCATGTATTTCCATTAAGCCCAACAATTTTAAAGCGTACTGACCAAGTTATTACTTTTATTGATAACAGGTAAGTATAGGGTTGCTAAGTGTCAACTTCATTATGGTGGGTATTTCTTAGATTTACTGCATTTCTATATGTCTTAATTAGATTTGTATTTCTTAGATTTCCTGCATTTTAACATTCCCTGTCCTGTTTCAGCTCAATACGGAACTCGTACTTTTATTCATTGATACGGGACGATTCCGTATTTGAAAGGACTGTTGGCAACCCTATGTAAGTAAGAGCCAGATACAGTTCCCAAAAGAGCCACATGTGGCTCTCGAGCCATAGGTTCCTGACCCCTGAATCTAAACTCAATAGCCTTGGTCTCATTAGCCGCGCTTCAGCGGCCCGGGGCCGCCCGGGGCTCAGGAGAGTGGCCGGCTCGGAGCTGCCGGCCCGGGCCATTTTTTGCCTGATCGGACTCATAGCCGACCCCAGGCACATTCAGGTACACGCCTTGTTTGTGAAACGTCAGTCGGGCACAGCCCACTTTCGCCCCAAATCACAGAAGGACAACAACAGAACGACAAAGGAGGAGAATAAAATGGAGCAAACTCTGCTGGAGCAGGTCGCCGTTTGGCTCGTAGCCTACGGACAAAGACGACAAGAACTGCAAAGAAAATGGCTTGTCTTTCAAGAACAGTTTTATTACATGGCAAAGTTGTCGATTCAGAAGCTGTATGGGACGCAGCGCATGTTAAGAAGACAAAGACGCATGAAAATACGAGCAGCTCGACAACTGAGAGTGAACAGAAGGAGACGTGCGAACATGCCCAGTTAATCCCCCCAATCGCGCACAGAAGCATGAGCCCCGGACATAGCGAGACATGAATGTGCAGGTAATTGAATAAGTTACCATGTGAAAGGAGACCAAATCCCTGAGACATAGCACCTTCATCAGTTGCTATAGAAAATTATATCATAGCCCCGGACATAGCGACACACCCCCTCGTTGCGGCGTGCCACCTGTCTATTCATTCATGTTATTTCCATCCATTTGACATTAAAGCCCTTGTGTAAATTTCAAACTGTGTTTGGCGATCAGTCTGAAACGTGCGATATAGCCTACCAGACCTTCGGCGATAATAGCGCAAAAGCTAAATAAGCCGACATAAATGTCATGTGTGAGTATTTGTGAGACACTTTTTATTGGTGTCCAGTGGAAAGCATGCCAAATCACGATAATGGCACAAGAGTTGGCGGCTAAAAGCAGAAAAAAGCCGACATGACTTAGCTATGACATCCCAAGTTTAAGTGTAGTGGTGCCCATGATCCGATAACAACAAAAAAGTTATGTTGACTAAATAACTTTAAAAACACAAACAGAAGTGCCAAGGTTGCATCCTATGAAATTATGCCATAAGAAAGCCAAACACCCCAAACTAATGCTTAACCATAATTTGCCCAGAATTTAGCGATAAGTCCCCCATGCAGCCACATTTTTACACAGAGGTTGACCCCGCCTCCGAGCCTCGGCGGTGCTTGCTGGCCCATCGAATTCGACGGGCCAGGGAAATCGGCCCTTAGCCCCACAACCTGGCCCGGCGGCCATCTTTAGCACCTAGCCCCCTTTTGATGAGATCACCGTCAGCCCCCTTTTGTCCGGGCCAGCCCGGGGCTGGCCCTGCAATGAGACCAAGGCTATTGTGGCCCTCGGGCCAGAATAATGGCCCACCCCTTCACTAACGGCAACAGATTTCCTCTAGTATTCCGACTAGACAGCCCATCACAACAATAGCATATCCACTGGATCCCCCACCACAGTAGCAAAATAAACACTCACTACAGCTCACTACAACCGTAGAGAGTATGTATACAGTCTATAACTGCAACAGGAAAAGAATAGTCCTTGGGGAAGTGGAGCTACTGCATATGACAGAGTTATTTTTGCTGTGATAAAGACTTCCACCTCAGGAGACCAGACACCAGCAGAAGGTGAGGAGAGGCTACTGCCACTTTCCTGCTGGACTACACACATGCACGCACGCACGCGCACGCACACACAGACACACACACACACATTCTCTCTCTCTCTCTCTCTCTCTCTCTCTCTCTCTCTCTCTGTCTCTCTCTCTCTCTCTCTCTATCTCTAACACACACACACATGCATGCACGCACACACATACACACACACTGCCTCACTCCTCTCTTTATGTCTCTATCTGTCTCCGTCTCTCACACACACACGGCTCCAGAAACTCTCTGCCCTCTCATTTTATCTCTTTCTTTTATCACTCGTTCACACACAAACACACCACAATCACCTGCCGTGCAAACACCTCGGAGACACAAAGACAAACATGGGAAAAACCTAGAAGCCATATACAGACACTTACTGTCAGGGAAGTCGACAGCGGGGGACAAAGGGGTCAATTGCCCCGGGCCCAGAGAGATTGGGGGGTCCATAATTGGGTCATTACATTGAATGTATTGGGTGGGAGGCCCTTTCAGATGACTTTGTCCTGGGCCCAGCCAAAGCTGTCAGCAACCCTACTTACTGTAAACACTTGCTTGGCACCCACAGACTTCAAACACAGTGCATCTCTCACAAAAAAACACTCCTCTCAAAAGCAGAGCAAGACCTTTTACAGCTCGGTAGTCTAGGCTCACAAACAAACAGCAAAAAGGGTGTTTGTAGATTTAGATTTACTGTTCTGAACAGCAGACTCACTGTAAAGACACATCTGCTCACCTACTGTAGCTATGAATGGGGGGGGGGGGGGGGGGGGGACAAAGGGGTATGCCATCCTGGGCTCAGGGAGACGGGAGGCGAAAACTGCTTCCCCATTACATTTTATGTATTGAGGGGGGTTGCCAAAGCTGTCAGCGTAACCACTGAGAAC
>NC_085867.1:20775704-20778204 GCF_034702125.1 Engraulis encrasicolus | reverse complement strand
TCACATCCAAAAGTGAAGACTTAAGACTACCGCTTTCTTTTTCCTGATGAAGCTGCCAAACCGAATGCTTGCGTGCCATGGTCTGTGTGTTTGAAGAAACAGATTTGTGTTTGTTTTGACTCTTATACTTTAATGGTAAATACAAAACAATTGTGCATCAAATAACACAAAACATGTGTAGTTTTTTGACATCGTCTTTCTTTGGGTTTCAGTAAACGCACACCGTTTGAGGTGCGTACGGCAGACAATAGACTCAACTTGAAAAAGAAAGGTCGTCGCATGCAGTTATTTAATTCGACCAACGTTTCGGCTTACGCCTTCATCAGGGTCATCTTACACACACACGTTTTTTTAGTTTTTTGACACAAAACGTATCTCAGTTTTGACACACACACACACCCACGCACACGCACACGCACGCGCACGCGCACACACACACACACACACACACACACACACATAGTTTGTGTACATTTTGTATACAGTACATCTTGCATCCGTAAATAATGTAGAGTTTAAATCAGCGTCAAATCTTGACACTTTTATCCTCCAGTTGTTAATGTGTAACAACAGCATTTTTCCGCAGATTCCTCACATAGAATAATGATTTCCCACCCAAAGTTACTTTTGATGTGTCTGTTGGGAACTGTATGTAAGGCTTCATTTGCCATGCCCCACTTCCAATGTCTCCCCCCTGGCCCTCAGTAATATGCATCCCCAAACTGTCTCCTCTAATGCTGAACTCCAGATCGCACAACTGAAACAGCTTGAATCACCATCATTCTATTATGTCGCTCACTGCACTGAGCAAGACCGTGAGGGCTGGGTTGGGATGCCTTATCGAGTTGTTGTTGTTATAATTGTTTTTATTATTATTACATTATTACTACAACATTTTCAATATTACATTACAGTTCTGGGGTGTGTTTCTCCAAAGCGTATTGTTAGTTAGTTAGCAACTTTTCTACTCTTTTTATTTATACTATCTTCTATTCATTGACTGATGGAGACTGGGACCGCAAACTGAATTGCCCTTCTGATGGGACTAATAAAGTTATCTGAATATGAATCTAAATCTGAATCTGAATCTGAACTTGGGTAGTTGTCGATGGGAAATTGCACACAATAAAGAAGCTGACACAGTTAGCATATAGAGTTTCAAAAAAATTAGGGGTGGGCATAGATTAATTTTTTTAATCTAGATTAATCTCACTGTAATTATGAAATTAATCTAGATTAATCTAGATTAATCTATATCAAAATGGCTCATTCAGAATAGGCACGCTAGCAAAATAATGCCGAAAAAAAACCTTGGGGGTTTCTTAAGACAGATGCCGCATTAGACCAGAGCTCATCTCTTTTTTCCAAAATGCATCTCATCTTCAAAAAATGGTCATGTTGATACTTGGTGATGAAAAAAATCACTGCAATATTTGTAAAGTGTGTCGAATATGTTAGGAAGCATTTACAGTTATAAGATACTGAAATTTCAAAAGGAACAGTGCTATAAGTTGTATAGGCGAATAGGCCAGCAGATAAATCTATCAAACATTTAGGCTATTTAAACAAAATGATCTCAACAGTTCAGCATTTCCAATGGAGAGAGAGAGAGAGAGAGAGAATCTGCCACTGACTGTTAAAAAGAGCAGCCGCTCCTTTAAGAGAGGGAGGAGCTCTGCGCACAGCAGCCCACGGCAGCTCCAGGCTGGATTTCTAGAACCTACAGCACTGGCCTTCGGGGATTTGGCCTAAACCCGACAGTTGTTCTCAGAGTTAGAATGCCAGAGGAGTAACACCTTGAAATTAATTCGGTTTACTTTGCAAAAAAAAATCAAGCGCGACAACCGCAAGGTTTATTATTACCGTCTATTGTATCTCAATAGTCGCAAATGCGTGGTCGCAATACAATTACACAAACATGCAGCGAGAGTAGACAGTTTCAGTTTGACAATCTTCAAAATGCACATCACACGGAATGTTTTGCAATTATGGCACAGGCAAGATTTCTGGAAGTTGTTTGTGTTCCATGCAATGCGTGAGGAAATGTAGGCTATGTCGGGCTGGTAGGCTACTCACACAATGTCTCTCTATGCTTCACCTCAAACAATAACGTCTCTTTTCTACCACTTACGAAAAAGCACTAAAACAACACCTACCACAGCAGAGAGATTAATGTTTTCAGCATGCAAACCCTGTTCATATTTAGGTCTGCTGATAGCAACAGGTGGAGAGGAGAAGCGACTGGAGCGCAGTCTGAAAGCGTCTGTCAATCAAGCGCTATGGTGACGCGCATACCCAAACTCCAAACCCATATTTTGAGTATAGATTAACGTGCGATATTTTCTTTATCGCGCGACAAGAGGCTCACATTATCGCAGCACGTTAACGCCGATAACGGCCCACCACTAAAAAAAATACACCACTGTTCCGTAGTGCAAGGTAAGGGCTGTGGAGGTTAAGGTGAATGAGTTGTTTCATAAGGGTAAAAATTGCTCAGGTG
>NC_085867.1:20758204-20768204 GCF_034702125.1 Engraulis encrasicolus | reverse complement strand
TTAATTTCGTCAACCATGACTCTGACTAAAATATTTCGTCAATGCCCTTTTTTGATTTTCGTCATTTAGACTAAGACTAAGACTAAATTGGGAAGGCAATGACTAAGGCAGTGACTAAGACTAAGACTAAATTTTAAATTAGCACTGGTGAAATAAAATAGAGAAAAAGAGCACCAGATTACCAGTGTTTGAATAAGGTTTATTCTGTACAGTGTGATATATGTTAAAAAGAGAAGCAGTGTGCGGAGAAGGTTTATTCTCTACAGTCAATGATATATGTTAAAAGTGTGTGGAGAAGTTCTGTAATGTACAGTGTTGACTAAAATGACGAAAATGACTAAAAATTGACTAAGACTAAAATTGATTTTCGTCATTTAGACTAAGACTAAGACTAAATTGGGAAGGCAATGACTAAAATATGACTAAGACTAAAATTGATTTTCGTCATTGTGACTAAGACTACGACTAAATCAAAAAAAGCTGACAAAATTAACACTGGTACGTACGTGCGTGCGTGTGTGTGTTCATACGAGTCATCTGGCACTCACATACATCTATGTCATCCCACAGCCAGGAGATCTCGCTCACTGTCTCTCTCTCTCTCACACACACACACACACACACAGGCACACTCGCTCACACTCACTGACACTCAATGAGTCACATACTCCTCTGCAGGCTCACACTGAATCACACACATGCTTACCCACACAATAACTCACTCTCACACGTGCTTACTCGCACACTCGCTCCCTCATACACTTGGTCACTCACACACTTCATCATACAGTCGCTTGCTCACAAATACAGACACACACACTCAGACATAAACACACCCACACACACACATGCATGCACGCACGCACGCATGCACACACATAGACAAACACAGACATACACACATGCACGCACGCACCCACGCACACACAAAGACACACACACATGCTCGCACGCACACGCATGTGCACACACACACACACATGCACACGGCTGCTCACTCACCCACACTCACTCACAGACACGTGGTCGCGGATTGGTGACTCAGAGTTGCTGTACATTAAAGTATGCCCCATGAAGTTTGCTGGGAACTCAAGAAGCAACAGGTTAGCATGGAGGTGAAGCATGCATGCATGTGTGTATGTGTGCGTGCATGCATGCCTGTGTGTTAAGTTTGCATTTTTTTCATATGCATCCTTTCATAAAATGCATTCATTCATCCATTAATTCATTCATTTGCATCCATTTTTTTAATCTATCTTTTATTTAGTGTCTCTTCTGTCAGGGAGTCTTGATCAACCAGGGAGTCCTGGTATCAGAAAGAGCAACAGTCTTTTTCTCAACCTTTTTTTAGGCGAGGCACCCTTTCAATTCATGAAAAATGTCAAGGCACCCCAAACCAAGCCGAAACATGGCATCACATCCGATTCCACACAAGCTTAGAAGAGTAACACATTTGGAGACACAGCCTACGTTCGAAGTTGCAGCTTACTGGGGCGACCTAAATTTACTTTATTGTGCGTAAATGGCAAATGAAAGATTCCACTGACTAAGCATTCATTTATTAATTTAGACAAATATGTATTATATTACATAATTTGTTTATCAGCCACGTTTCAGCGGCACCTCTGAGGGGGGCCTGCGGCACCCCAGTTGAGAAACACTGGTCTATACTGTACATCTCCAGAGACTTAGAGCAGTCAGCAGACACTGGTGGCGCACTAGAGTGAAACTGATCCACCCTTACCATGACACCTCCAGCACACACCATGGTTCACACTCAAACGTGCACACACATACATAAAGTACACATACACACATGGTTCACACACTTTGTGAACACACACACATAAGTCACACACATACACTTTTCAATTGCCAACACACACAGACACACAAACACGCACACACGCAAGCACACACGCAAGCACCGACGCACGCACGCACGCACAGACACAGACACAGACACAGACACAAACACACACAGATACAATGACATCCTCACACAGCTGTGCACATGAAACACAGTGGAACGATCCAAACCACAACAGAGGCCGTTTTCTTTTGCGACCGTTGACAAGTTGTCAGAACAAGAGAAGAGAAGAGAAGAGAAGAGAAGAGAAGAGAAGAGAAGAGAAGAGAAGAAAAGAAAAGAAAAGAAAAGAAAAGAAAAGAAAAGAAAAGAAAAGAAAAGAGAAGAGAAGAGAAGAGAAGAGAAGAGAAGAGAAGAGAAGAGAAGAGAAGAGAAGAGAAGAGAAGAGAAGAGAGGAAAGGGTTTGCAACATTTATTTCACTTCTCCTATAGCAGTGTTTCTCAAACCTTTTCAGACCGAGGACCACTTTGTCCTCCAAAAAGTGTTCAGGGACCACCTGTCAACTCAATTGACATTTGAGGGGTGTTAATTTGACACGGCTACTTTTCAATGCAGATCACTTACTTTTTATTTACATTACACTATCACTTACTTTTTATTTACTTTTTATTTACATTACAAGCCTGTATTATTGTGGTGAAAATAAGACTTTCCATGTGTTTAACTTTGTAATTGTGTTACAAATATAGCCTACTTCTAGCTCGTCTTGGAAAAGTAGAAATCCACTCGCGAACCACCTGAGCTCTGTCGCGGACCACCAGTGGTCCCCGGACCACACATTGAGAAACACTGTCCTATAGTAACTAAGAAGCCAGTGTAAAAGTCTGTGTGTGTGTGCATGCATGTATGCATAAGTGTGTGCGTGTGTGTGTGTGTGTGTGTGTGTGTGTGTGCGTGCGTGCGTGCGTGCGTGCATGTCATCGTGCATGCATGCTCGTATGTGTGTGTGTGTGTGTGTGTGTGTGTGTGTGTGTGTGTGTGTGTGTGTGTGTGTGTGTGTGTGTGTGTGTGTGTGTGTGTGTGTGTGTGTGTGTGTGTGTGTGTGTGTGTTTGTAGTGAGCCCTACTCTCGCTTCATCCCATTTTTCCTCCTTTTCTTCTCTCTTCCCTCGTTCACGCTGAACTTTTCCCAGGCAGAGGCGGAGGGAGATAAATAAACAGAGGTGCTGGAACGGTAGAGTCAGCACACACACTTACGTGTGAGCGAGAACACCTACTGGAAGAGTCTTTATTACTTACTGTACTGTGTACATGTGTGTGAGTGTGTGTGAGCATGCGTGTGTGCATGTCTGTGTGTGTAAGAGAGAAAAGGAGAGAGAGTGAGAGAGAGAGAGAGAGAGAGAGAGAGAGAGAGAGAGAGAGAGAGAAAGAGAGAGTGACAAAGCAAGAGAGAAAGAGAGCAAGTGAGAGAGGCAGAGAGAGCAAGAGAGAGAGAGAGAGAGAGAGAGAGAGAGAGAGAGAAAACAAGAGAGAGAGAGAGAGGGAGAGAGAGAGAGAGCGCAAGAGTGACAGAGAGAGGGAGAGAGAGAGAGAGAGAGAGAGAGAGAGAGAGAGAGAGAGAGAGAGAGAGAGAGAGAGAGAGAGAGAGAGAGTGTGCGTGCATTTCCTGTCCCAAGGACAACAGTGTAGGTTAAGTAACACAATGGCATCCCTCTCCACACAAACTGTTTATTTCATACCCTACCCCTTCATTTGCCTCCACACACACACACACGCACACACATTCGCGCGCGCGCACACACACACACACACACACACACACACACACACACACACATATGCATGCGCACGCACACACTCACACACACACACACACACACACACACACACACACACACACACACACACACACACACACACACACACACACACACACACACACAAACAACACATGCATGCACTCACACACACATGTACACATGTACACACACACACACACACACACACACACACACACACACACACACACAAATACACACGTACACGCACATGCACACACACACACACACACACACACACACACACAAATACACACGTACACGCACATGCACACACACACACACACACACCCCGAGACCAGCATCAGCTGCGGCTCGGCCCCCCAACACAAATAAGTAGTGATGGAATTGGGTCGCACTCCTCCTCCTCCCTTTCCTCCTCCCTCCATTCCTCTCCCCGCCCTCGTCCTTACCCTCTCTTCTCTTCCCTCTTCTCTCCTCCCTTTCTTTCTCCAACCCTCTTCTCTCTACTGCATGCCCCTTCTCCTCCTCTCCTTTCCTCTCTTTCTTCTCTCCTCTCCTCTCTCACTCTCCTCCACTCTCCTCTCCCTCTTCTCTCCTCCACTCTTCTTTCCTCTCCTCCACTCTCTCTCTCCCACTCTCCACCCCTCTCCTCTGCTCCTCCTCTGCTCTATTCCTCCTTACCTCCCCTCTTCTCGTTTGGTACTCTTTGGCCCTATTATTCTCTCTCTCTCCTCTGCTTTCCTGCCCTCTCCTCCACTCTCTATCTCCCTCTTTTCTCCTCAACTCTCCCCTCTCCTCCACCACTCTCCTCCCCTATCCTCTCCTCTCCTCCACTCTCCTCTCCTCTCTTCTCCTCCATTCAGCCGCACCGGCACACTACCGCCACTAGTAGGAGCTCCAAGTAGACCAGCTCCACAACAAAGCTGCCATTGACTAGTGTGGTTTCAGAAGCAGAGCTGACATCCAACATATACACAGACAATTCATCACACACCCACACACACACACACACACACACACACACACACACACACACACACACACACACACACACACACACACACACACACACACACACACACACACACACACACACACACACACACACACACACACACATAAAACCACCGTTCCCCTCGCACAACCCACACACCTCCCAAAACAGGAATAATTATTTTTCCATCTCTGTGTGTGTGCATGTGTGTGTGTGTGTGTGATCATATGGCACTTTGTCTACTTAAGTTTGGTGCAGCAAACAGCAGTTTCTTGGCAGCTCACAGTATATCTACATGTTGCAAATTAAACACGAGCCATTATCATAAATCCCACGTGGACTGATGCTGGGCTATCAGGCAGATTGGCTGACAAGTACCACATCGGGAGACTATTATTATGAGAGATGTCTGAGTTGGCAACAACACGTGTGTGTGTGTGTTTGTGTGTTTGTGTTTGTGTGTGTGTGTGTGTGTGTCTGCGTACGTGCGTGCGTCCGTGCATGTGTGTGTGTGTGTGTGTGTGCATGCGTGTGTGTGTCAGCATTATTTTATTGGACGACTCATCATGTCCACGTGTTGAGTCCCACGTCAACAGAGTAGTTAATTACTCCGACTGTCTCCTCTGCCTGCACCTCCCCCTCCACACTCTACCTTTACGGTCCCTCAGCAGGCGTCTCTTCTGAACACAGCACTTCCTGTTGTCTAGTGTGTCCAGTGGAGACCCTGTAATAACTTACTGCCTCCTACTCTCAAGACTGCATTGGCCAAAGCTGTTTTAAGCTTTATCACTACTGCATGAAAATCAATATCCATAGCAGTCTATAGCTTTGCGTACTACCGTATACAGCAGGGGTGGGGAACCGTTTTCATTCAAGGGCCACTTCTATTAAGAACACAAACCAGGAGTTACCCCTGCACTTCAGGCCTATATTGAAGGTGGCCACCTTTACAACAGACCCCACTGAGGTCCCCTTAAAATATAACTTTATAATATTGCAAATGTGATTTTGAAGACTCCTTTACAAAGCATGCCATATTCCTTGAATACTGCATGACATTAAAATTATATCGGGGCCAGATAGGATGGCCTCAAGGGCCTTAAATGACCCTTGAGACATAGGTTCCCCACCCCTGGTATACAGTAGAGTGAATCTGCTGAGACATTTTACTTTAAGTGGATACACTGTTGAATGGCCAAGATGGCTTGTAGATGAGTGGTCATTTTGGGTGACTATGCATAATATATGAGGGCTCCATTGCTCATGGTGAAATGTGAACTGTTTAGCATTGAAGGACTAATATGTACTGTGTGCCTACAGTATCCTCCTCAATAGGTCTAGGTGTTGGACCCGAACAAGCAAAGTCCAAGAACAGAACAGGGCTGTAACACCCTTATTGTCCCACAAAACAATGTTGTTTCTTAATCAGTCACAACATTACAGATAGGCACCTCTCATGAGGCATCATATTTGTTTTCTTCTTTGCTTGTTTTCTATTTGATTTGATTTCAGGACCCGCATGGTGATATTTCAGTGTTCGGTGAGAGAAGGCAGCCAGGCTGCCCCGCGGGGTAGCTACTGGAGAGCAGGCTGAGCGGCAGGCCTGTGGGCTGGTGCCTGGTGGCGATTAGTGTTGGATTTTAAAAGGGGAGAGCCCCCTGGGTGGCCGCCACTGGCATTGGATTTTGCTGCTGCCCAGGGGGTGGCAATTGGAGGGGGTTTCGGTGTTAACTCGTTTTATGGTGACAATTGATGTTAAGAGTGGCCACCACTGAAGCTTGCCTCTCAGGGGGGCGCTGATTGGAGGAGTTTAAGCAGTAGCTCTGTGGCACTCTGGCAAGGAAGCCGATAGGAGGGACAAAGGAATCTGTTTTCCTCTGCCCAGGGAAAGGGAAGGCCCAAAATTGGGTCTTTCTAACGCAGGGCTGTACGTTAAGCTTTTTCACTAGGAGCACAGGTGCTCCTAAATGAAAAAATGTAGGAACACGAATACAAATTTAGGAGCACAGATACAAATTTAGGAGCACTCTAAAAATGTCGCGACACTTTTGTTATGGGGGGGGGGGGGTGTTTATATAAAATACTGTGCTTATTGCACCATTGCTTGTTTCTTCATCTTCATGCACAATGGCCTAGGCTATATGTCAGTGTTTTTTTTTTTCAACACTGGGGTATGGGGTGAAATGGAATTCCAATGGACTCCCCTGAAATGTCTAGGTGTGAAATTAAAAAAATGCAAATAGATATCACTAATTAACAATCCATAGCTATTGTAGTCTTATAGTGTCAGAAATATCCACTGTTTTTTGCTCAGTCATGGTTTTGGTTGTGATAAAATGGGGCTACTATTATTATTATTATTATTATTGTTATTATTATTATTATTATTATTATTTAGTATTATTATAACTTCGTGATTAAAGCATGTAATCACATGCATACTGAACTAGACTAACTAAATTTTAAACATAGCCTACTACACGCTAATCCAACGGGCTTTAATATAGCCTAGTTTTTGTTTCCTCAAACGCATGGGTTGGAACGGTGTGAAATGAAACTGGGAGCAGCAAAATTATCTCACTGTGTTGGCTGCTCTTTTTGATAGCCTACAGCACCGGTAGCTACTGGACCAACTAGACTTTAAATTTGCGCGCACTGCACACTACTTGTGAATGCTCCTCGAACTATATTTTGACTTGATTACTTTGATTGCGATTGCATTTGTTTACGAAGTCATTGCGAAGACAGCGGTTTGGGAAACGCCAAAACAGCTCAAACAACGACGTCTTTTAAATCACATGAGCTAGCAAACCGAGTGGCTATTTCACTATCGGATTCAAGAGGTTTCCTGTTAGCAATGCAAACTCCCGCATTTGAACGTTTTAAACAGCAGTCCATTTCGAAAAGCTGTAAGAAGTTTTGGCACAGAACATCCGACTGGGAGATGAGGCATGCGCGCCTTGTAACTGTTGCCACCAGGGATCTGTGCGAAGCGATTCTGTTTTTTTTCTGAGCTACGGGAGCAGAGATGGCTCAATCTTAGCCAACACGGAATTCAAGCAACATTGACCGTCTTTTTTGAAGTGCGTTCCCAATGGAGTTTGATGCTGTCTATCACAGAGGCTGTGGAAAAAATGAGCAGCTCTCGCAATCATGCACTCGAACTCAGGAGCAAAATGTGAATGAAATGCATTCTCGTACAGGTGCGCCCGTTTTATTTTTATTTCTCGCACAGTCAAATATTTAGGCTCAATATGCGACCAATTGGTCGCAATGTACAGCCCTGTAACGTTGTATGTATTGGATGAGAGGGGCACACACACAAGTATTTACGCGTATACACGTACACCCAACAATAACAGTCCTATCACTCTAAACCGTACGCGTTATCTCCGTCCGTTTATCACCAACTTTAAATCACTTTTGTGCATTTTTTTCTGCAGATCCATATATCCATTTCATCTGTGTGGCTGTTTCTGCTTCTCTCTCTCTATGCTCTCTCTCTATGCTCTCTCTCTCTCTCTCTCTCTCTCTCTCTCTCTCTCTCTCTCTCTCTCTCTCTCTCTCTCTCTCTCGACACTCTGTGTGTATGGGGGGGGGGGGGTCTTTTCAGGTGACTTTGCTAGGCCCGGTCAAAATTGTCAGCGACCCTTGGAAATGGTACTGGTGTTGTATTCGAGGGATGCCCAATGACACTTCACTCTGAGACAGATCAGTATGGAGCTGTGGAGGGAAGATGCTATACAGTAGGTGTATAAAACAAAGCCGGAAAAGCATGGAGCTGAAACCAACTGAACTTTCAACTTTATTGTCCCAAAAGGGCAACTGAATATGCAACAAGATACGAACATAAACACATAGCTGTAGCTTAACGGACTGCAGTCCTGGGATTAGAGTTGGAGGTTACAATTCTACCCTTACCTAGAGCTCAAAAAAACGTATCTCTGTCCCTACGCAACACCTTCACCCATGGCTGAACCGCCCTTGAGCATGGCACCTCCTCCTGCATTGCTCCAGGGACTATCACTGGCACCCTGCAACTGAATAACTATAAGGGGATTTGGGCAAAAGCGCCAAGAAAGTCAAATATGAAAGAGACAAGGAATCTGTGGACCCGCCAGGTTCTATTTCTATTTCCCATGGGGCTTTGCGGCAATTCGCCGGCTGAGAAGCCCATCAGCTGATTTTGCCGCCGGAAGAGCAGGCGGCAAGGGCCATCAAGGCAAATAATTACCCAATTAATTAATGGCTCGGCCAGCTAATTAGCCAATTAGGCGCTGACGTGGAAGGAGCATGCATGGAGGAATGCTGGTGAGCTAACGTGTGGAGCGGAGGCATGCGGTGGGCTACGGTGAGCCCTGAGGGGGGCGGGGGATGGGGGAGATGTCTTTTAAGAAAGCACCTCGTTTCTTGCCTTCGCCTCCTCTCCCCATTCTCTCTCTCCACTCCTCCATCCATCCTCCCCCTCTCAACTTCCTGCTGTACCTCCCTCTGACGATCACTCTCTACCTGTTCAGATCTTCCGCTGTGTGCCTTCATCTATAAGTTACAATTGTGAGTGTCAGGAACCAGCTCATGTCACTATCAGTGTTTGTGTGTGTGTGTGTGTGTGTGTGTGTGTGTGTGTGTGTGTGTGTGTGTGTGTGTGTGTGTGTGTGTGTGTGTGTGTGTGTGTGTGTGTGTGTGTGTGTGTGCGCGTGCGTGCGTGCGTGCGTGCGTGCGTGCGTGCGTGCGTGTACAGCAAGGGTCATGTAAAGGCTGTGATGGGCATCCAAGGGCCATTAAGTAGGAATGACAGCTTTGGGTCACAAAGGTACTGTAGCCAATCTCTTTCTCTCTCTCTCTCTCTCTCTCTCTCTCTCTCTCTCTCTCTCTCTCTCTCTCTCTCTCTCTCTCTCTCTCTCTCTCTCTCTCTCTCTCTCTCTCTCTCTCTCACACACACAAACACACTTCACTTGGTGGACACCTGGAGAGCGTTTGGCTGTGCATAAAGGTAGAGCTTGCGCTTATGCCACTGACTCAGGGCATCACACTGGTTTTGCAGTAAGAACTGCGCTGGTGCTGACAGCCATCACACCCACACCTAAGCCAGCAGGGCAGAGGGTGCAGAGAGAGAGAGAGAAAGAGGGGGATGAAGATAGGGGTGAAGGGAGAGGGAGAGGAAGGGAGAGAGGGCTGGAGGGAGAGGAAGGTGGACGGAGAGAGGGGTGGAGAGGCAGGGAGAGAAAGGGAGAGGGCTGGAGAGATAATAAAAGAAATAGTGAGGAGAGGTAAGGAGAGAGGAGGAGATACACTGTAAAGCATTGCAAGCCAGTTAAACGTAAAAAAGTTAGTTGCCCTGCTGCCTTAAGTTTGTAAGTTAACTCAACTTGAGGCTTATATTTCTGTAAACTC
>NC_085867.1:20745704-20753204 GCF_034702125.1 Engraulis encrasicolus | reverse complement strand
AGTCATTCAGGCTTTTTAACATTATCAGTATCATAATGGTTTGCATGCCACTGCTATGTAGACGTCTGCCAGATGACACCCTTATCTTATCTAGTGGAGCCACTTACAGGATTACAGCTGCTGGCTGCCTGCTACAGAAGGAGGGCTGTTACACTGTAGATCAGAGGTTCCCGACCTGTTTTGGCATGGGACCCCGTTTGGACATTCAAGGTTTCTGGGGACCCCATACACATTTTATTTCACAACAAAAAAATGATTGACATGATTGACCTACATAAGTTGTAGTAGCCCCTTAATGCACGCTGTACCTCCAGTGGCACGATGTAATAGTCATTGAAATGTAACTACCATAGCACTACAATACTATGACACAACACAGGCCCTTTAGTAATGCACCACGACTTGGTCATTACCATACTGGTAACAACAAATTTATGAAGCCGCGTCTTAAGGGGTTAAACCTATAGATATTTATAGCAGACTGAGATTGTAGATGGTGTTTCAAAGAGAATACTGAGTAGTTATGTCAGCAATTATCAACACACTTTCAAACATTTTAGACGACCCCATTTGAATTCCAGGGGACCCCAAATGGGTTCCCGACCCCAGTGGTGTAGTCTACTTTTTTATGGTAGGTATACTGTATATTTGAGCATTTTTTGAAGTGGGTATACTGTATATATTTGTGCAATTCAAAACAATGGATCAATCAATTTTAAGTGGGTATACTGAAATCCCTGAAATTTAGAAGTGGGTATACTACACCACTGTTCCCGACCCCAGTGTTGAACAACACTGCATGGCTACTGCTGCTGTGGGCTGTTACAGCGGCCGCTACATCCTCCTCCTCCCCATCCCTGGGCTGTCTATCTGCCATGTGCTTCAGGCGATGCATACGTGACTGTACATGTACATACAGGATGTGTGTGTATGGTCTGGACATTCAGTCTTAATGTGGCACACAATATCCTTCTGTGTGAGAGAGCGTGTCTCTAGATGTGTGAGAGTGTAAATGGTTAGTGTAGTAAGTCTGATAGTAAGTCCACTGCTATAGCCGAAATACCCTTAAGAGTGGGGTGTACTAAGCAGAAAGGGTATGCTGCGTGTGTGCGAGAGAGAGAGAGAGAGAGAGAGAGAGAGAGAGAGAGAGAGAGAGAGAGAGAGAGAGAGAGAGAGATGAAAGAGGGATGCAAGAGGGATGAGAGAGAGAGAGAGAGAGAGAGAGAGAGAGAGAGAGAGAGAGAGAGAGAGAGATCCCCCGTAGTAATTCACATTGCAAACATAACACTACTTTTCACTGCACTACGCCAAGGGAGCAGGTCAAGCACTGCAAAAGAGCGATGGTCAGAACAGACAAATATTATCCCATCTCGGCAAATATTATCCTCCACAAATGCCCAAACAAGATGATGAATGCAGTATGTGAATGCTGCCTCCTGAGTGCCTGTTGACCAGAGCCATACTGTTCTCCTCCTGCAGCAAAGGAGTAGAGCAGAGGTGAATGCACAGTACAGAGAGTGTGTGTGTGTGTGTGTGTGTGTGTGTGTGTGTGTGTGTGTGTGTGTGTGTGTGTGTGTGTGTGTGTGTGTGTGTGTGTGTGTGTGTGTGTGTGTGTGTGTGTGTGTGTGTGTGTGTGTGTGTGTGTGTGTGTGTGTGTGTGTGTGTGTGTGTGTGTGCGCGCGTGCGCATAAACACAAGGGATGGCTGTCATCAATAATAACAACAGCAAAAAAAAATTAAAAACTAATAGCGTGGTTGCATCACGTTAATGCACCGTACCTCGAATGGACTTGCCTGCCCATGGGGAAACAGGTTTGAGTCCGACCATGGTCAATTTCTCTCTATCTCTCTATCTCTCTCTCTCTCTCTCTCTCTCTCTCTCTCTCTCTCTCTCTCTCTCTCTCTCTCTCTCTCTCTCTCTCTCTCTCTCTCTCTCTCTCTCTCTCTCTCTCTCTCTTTCTCTCTCTCTCTATCCATGATAAAGGCAAAATCCCATACAAATACAGTGTACATGCCTTTGTTGTGAATAGGACCGTGAATATCATGGGAAGAGAGGACAGAGTAAAAGTTAAATATAAGTACATTTTTCTAAAAGTATTACAAATTAGATAAAAATGTATATACGTTTAATATTAATATTAATTCTATTCTACTGAGCCACCAGAGCTGGCTGCACTCGATAACCTGACCCGACCCCACGAGACCTATGGGACCACAGTTAGCTCACAGTTGAACAGAGTCTAGGGTCTAGAATGAGCTGTGGGAGCAAAGTCAGGGCCAATCAATACATAAAAATTTATTTATATAGCACAATAACTAGACCATTGAATCAAAGCGCGCCAATTTTCCTTCACGTGAGAAAGTGTGCGCGCACTCACACACACACACACACACACACACACACACACACACACACACACACACACACACACACACACACACACACACACACACACACACACACACACATACACACACACACACACACACACACACACTACACTCAACACACACACACTAAACACACAAACTCAATACACATGGGCGTGCACTCTCACACACGCACACACACACACAGAGTAGCCTAATAATAATAGTCCTATTATATACAAGACCTGTATGAGCACTGTCTATGTCCATACTGTCTTAAGTCCATGTATAAGTACTGTCTATGTCTATACTGTCTATGTCCTTACCTTAATTAGTCTATGTCTGTATGGGAAAGCAAGAAATGTAATTTCAAATTCTTTGTATGACCAGTGCATGTAAAGAAATTGACAATAAAACCTACTTGACTTGACTTGACTTGACCTAGCACTGGAAGATGCTACTGCTAGTTTTACTTATCAGACACAAATTGTTTAATCAAAGAGTACTATTTTCTGCCACATGAACATTCCAATGGAATCTTCAAATGTTCAAAATTCTAAATATGGACTTTATTTTGAATAGACAATATTCATATTACTCCTATAAATGTTGCTATTTCAGGTCAGAAAAACATAGAAACTACTCATTTATGAATGGTGGAGATTTTCAATGCAGATGGCTATTGTGATGTCACAATAACCAAGGTTCCATTGCTGCAATCTTGATCATGAGAACCCCAAAGACACTCATTCTACACAGGAACAGACAAGATATAGAGGTAAGTTACTTAACTGCTTAACTTTAAAAACAATATAGGCAATGTTAAATGTAAATAATAATTATACACATATTACCTATTAACAAAATAATTCTGTTTAATTTGATGAATTTGGGGGCATTATTTATTAATCTAATAATAGAGCCTAAAAAAAATTTCTTTGGCGGTATTGAATAGAAAAAAATGTTTTATAGGCTATAATATGTATTCATAGCTTGGCTTTGAATTGTATGACCTTAATGGCTGAATTGATATAAAATAAATATAGCCATGATTATAAACATTACATAATACTTAACAATAGAATTTTTTATTATTTAAAAAAAAACAATGCTGTGTTACACCTACTACTAGGAACGTCATGATAACTATCTTGCTTGTATAAGGTTATTCATGAATATTGTCAACATTAAATCCAACAAGTCTCATTGGAGGATTTGGTTGTCTTGGAAACATGACATTATGACTTAGGCTCCAATAATACCAATTTTTGTACAGCGGGTCAAGTAGAATACTATTGTCATAGATAAATTGGCATTGCTAAGTGAAACATTCTGTTTCATTTAATGTCCATTGGGCAAATTTACATTGAAGTCAATTCTGAGTTCACGTCATAAGAATTATATCAATGGAAGCAGCTTCTATAAACACTTGTGTAATTCAGTTGTTACCATGCAACACACAGTACCGTAAATGCATTATTATTGAGGGCCAAATTCTATTATGTACGGTAAGTTTGTCAAGGTCTGTAATTGGAAAATGCACTGAAACCTGTCACAATGGAAGCAAGCAAAACAAAAACACACTAAAATCCCCTTTTCCAACAGAAACGCATCGAGAATCAAAGGTGGAAATGCCACAGCAGAAATTATGGAGAGGAAAGGTGGAGGACTTGCGGAGGGAGGTTGCTTTAACGAGGGGAGACATCAAGATCATGAGAAGGGAGGCTGACCACAAGATGGATGCTCATTGGAAGCTCATGGAGCAAGTGATGGGACAGTGGAAGGAGCTGGAGAGAAGGAAAGCAGAGGCCCAACAAAAAGAGGTACAGCTCAAAAAGACCCTCGGATCCACTGCAGAGGCCAGAAGAACAGCAGATGTACTGGACAAGAACAACGAAAGAGGTCGGACCAGTTGTCGCCCACAGGGTGACATGCTGACCAAAGACAGGAAAAAGGCCTTATTGGAGAAAGCCAGGGCCATGAGAAAGCAGCAAGAGGAAGAAAGGGAAGCGAAAGAGAAGACAATACAAAATCTGGAGGAAAGGCTTGCCACTTTGGACCAGGAGAAGAAGAGAAAAGCTTTCCTGAAGAAAGCCAGGGCCCTGAGGAACAAGCAGGAGCGAGAAAGAGAAGTGGGACAGCGCAAGATCACCCAACTGGAGGCAAGGCTCGCAGCTCTAGAGCAGCAGAAGAGAGATGACAACAGCCAGATGACGGGAGAGAAAGCTCAGGATAACATCTCGAAAGTCCTCCTTGAAACAGAATGCGTTGGTAAGAGTATAGGAAGCTGCAAAGGAGCTGTTGGAGCAAAGGCAGACCATGTGGTCATCGATATAGAGGGAGCCGTTGGAGCAAAGGAAGACCATGTGGTGATCACTATAGCGGCAGCCAGTGACGGCCAGGCTGAAAACTCTCAGGGGCAAAAGCAAACATCTCTGCTGAGGAGGATCACAGAGATGTTGGGCTTTGGAGGCCACTGAGAGCCGAGGACCAAAACAAAGAACCACACACACACACACACACACACACACACACACACACACACACACACACACACACACACACACACACACACACACACACACACACACACACACACACACACACCAGAAAAAATGGGGATTTCAGCATACCATCCTAAAATTCATTTTTCCAAATTTAGAATAGCACAGTCCCATTTAATCAATGGTGACTCATCATGAAATGTAAGAACATGACCATAAAGATTACAATCAATATTCATTCAGAGCAGCTGTAAACCCATGCTGACATGGCTTCTCCGCCAGTTGATCAGGAATTCCCACTTTGGCAAAGTCACTCTGAAGAAAGAAAAAAGAAACATTCACGCATGCATACCTGTGGCTGTGTCATTGACCACCCCTGTCTATGGGGATGAACGTCCCAAATTCATTAGTGCCATTATATAGGGCAGGGATGTCAAACCCAGGCCCGGGGGCCAAATTTGGCCCGCGGAGCCATTTTATTCGGCCCGCGAGATCATTTTAAATGTGTATTACAGTTGGCCCACATACACCATTAATGTACAGCGCAACACAACTTGAACTGAAATTTGCAGTATCACAGGATGTGCAGACACATTTGAACAGACAAATATGATGGGAAAGAGTGTATGTGAAATTTAACTATGAGTATGAATTGCATGAATGCACAATTTTAGTCCATTTTCATGAATAATAGTTGAGTTCGGCCCGCGACTTCATTCCAAACTTTGATTTTGGCCCCCTTTGAGTTTGACACCCCTGATATAGGGGTAACTGCTTGCATGAATATCTATTGTCAATATGGTCGGTGTGTGTGAGAAACACCCTAATACCAAGATGGTGGCACACGAGGGTGGCCATGCTAAAAGGCTGACATCTACTCTATAAGTCATGAGGTTCAGATTCAGCCTAAAATACACCAGAATGCAGGAAATTGCATCGGATGTTCACTATGGTTCCCACCGCCTCTGAAATGCTCCCTTCATTTTGCGGCCTCAAGGTGCCCCGGCCCCGTAGTTTGGGAACTAATGTGCCAATGGCTGCCTAAATATACAGTATACCCACTACCAAAAAGTAGACTACACCTCTGACACACACACACACACTCTCCACTCAACACACACACCACTCAACACACCCCCCCACTCAACACTAATAAAAATACTAAATACTTAAACACAATAAACTCTTCATTGTCTTTTTCTGGTAGTTCAAATGTCTTCTGAAGATGAGTGTTTATTTTTGTGGTCAGTTCCTTCATACATTTTAGGAACAGTTTCTACTAATTAACAATCTGTTGAAGAGATGCCTGGATCTCAATTGTTCACAGTCTATGACTCTCTCTGGCTAAACCACCTACTTGAAATGTCTACATGAACTACGTGCTTTATTGTTGGGTACATTGCCGCCTCTGTTCTTTAGATTCTATGGGAGGGCTATTCAAATGGACGCCCTGGGGCCAGATGCAGCCCTTGAATGGCAAGGTTCTGGCCCCCATAAGGCAAGAACAAAATGAAAACAAATGTGTGTGCTTATCTGTGGCCGTGCTTAATTTGCTATCACTAACACTTCAGGTTGGGGATATCTCTTTTATTCACATGAGTGAAATCTTATCTAAAACAGTGTCATAAATAGACCATCCTAAGGCTACCAAGAAATAGAGAAGCGAATATCTGTTCTCTCTGGAAAGCTATCCGCTTGTTTCGCACCCTAACCTCAGACACAGTGCTGCTCGCAGTTATACTACAGATTCTATGTCCGGCCCCATCAATGAAGGAAATTTGAAAAACTGGCCCTCTGTGACTTTAAATTGAATACTCCTGGTTTACACGCTGTATCAACTACACTGGACTACCACTGTTCCATGCGGTTAGCAACAGCGCTAGCAATGGGTGAGGAACGAGAGCCTGTGTGTGATCCAGCTCTCATAAGAGGGAAGCTCAGTGGTCACTATTGATTGCTTACCAAGGTTAGACGAGCTGTCTCCAATTCCTCCTGTGTGTGTGTGTGCATGTGTACGTGCGTGCATGCGTGCGTGCGCCCATAAGTGCGTGCCTGTGTGTACATGTGTACGTGTGTGTGTGTGCGTGCGTGCATGCGTGCATGCGTGCATATGTGTGTGTGTGTGTGAATGAATGCCTTTGCTCTTCCTCTTCCTTGGCTGTTGTGGATACGTGATAGGCTGGGTTTGTTTACTACAGCATTAGCATGCTAAGCCAGTAGCCGTGCTGCAGTGGGATTCGTGGCTAATGTAAACCGCAAATACAGATTACCCAGCCGAGAGTCCTTGAGTAGTAGTAGTGTGTGCATGTGGGTATATGCATGTCTGTGTGAGAGATAGAGAGCGTGAGAGAGATAGAGAAAAATAGAGAAAGACAGAGAGAAGAGGGAGGGAATAGAGGCAGACAGAGGAAGGGAGGTGGACAACTGCAGATTTAATATACTCAAACACCAGAGTGGGGATAGCAAGGAGCGACAGAGAGAAGAGAATAAAGAGGGAGACACAGAGGGATGGAGAAATGGAGGGAGAGAGAGAGGGAGAGAGAGAGAGAGAGAGAGAGAGAGAGAGAGAGAGAGAGAGAGAGAGAGAGAGAGAGAGAGAGAGAGAGAGAGATGTAAAATATACAAA
>NC_085867.1:20735704-20740704 GCF_034702125.1 Engraulis encrasicolus | reverse complement strand
GCAGAGGAGATGAAGCACCATTTACAGACATCCAAACTATGTCTATCCGAAGTCCCCTTGCATTTTTTTATACAGCAGTTACCAGCCAGTAAGAAAACAATAGTGGAGATCACGCTGGGTGTCGGCCATAAGTGACCTGTTGACTGAAATCGTTCTGCCATGTCGAGTAGTCTCTGTGGGTTCAGTAATACTAAGATCAAATGCTCAAATATAATTAAACAGACACAAATAGACACAGATAGGCAGACAGACAGACAGACAGGCAGGCAGAGAGAGAGAGAGAGAGAGAGAGAGAGAGAGAGAGAGAGAGAGAGAGAGAGAGCAAACACAAACACAAAACACAAACACACACACACACGGTGGGAGATGGTCAGTAGGACCGTGATTTGAGAGAAATATTGATCGGTAGTGAGTGCCATGGATCTGCAGCAAAGGAGAAACACATCCTTCCCTTCACTCTTTCAACATATCCACAGACTATCAATCTATAGATCAATATCACTCACCACTGCTGATTTCAATGCATACCTGTTATTAGAGCTAAGATTAGAGTTACCTATTATTAGAGCTAAGTGACTCATGCATGGTCGCTGGAGTGAACACATGCTTTTACTTGTGTTAAATGCTCTTTCATGGTCATTGGTCACTTATATTACACCATGTGTGCCCATGGATCTTGATTTGTGTTTTTTTCACAATGACTACGTTTACATACAAGAGACATTTAATTCAGAATTAATCCACTTTAATTCTGAATAAAGCTTAATTCCGCTTTGAAAACGTCATGTAAACACTTCACAATTCGGAATGATGAATAAATGAAAGATCAAAGTAAACGTGACGGAACTATTTAATTCTGAATTATTAATTCGGAATTAAAAACGTCAAATAAACGTGGCCAATGATGTGGCTAATATGGAATTTTAGAATAAATGTCAACCAACCGTCAAAATGAACTCAGAAGACCAAAACTATGAACTAAACGTTGAGATTAGGACCAGATACATGCAGATACACTCGTGAGAGTTAAATTTGACTCTCCATGTGTTGAATGAGGGTCAATTAAAAACGTAGCGACTCAAAGTGTACTGTGTGAATGGAGCCTCTGTCTTTATATGTAGATAGATACACAGACATTGCGGCTATGGTGGTCTTTATCTGTTATTATTATATGGTTGTGACGTCATCAGTCGAATGCTCCATTCATTTCAACGGGGCTCCCCAACGTTCGCACGTCTGTTATTTTTCGATAACGGACGGGTTGGTCTATAACAGACCGCTGTCAATGGCAACAAGACTTTTCACTGCTAAAGCGACTTTTCAACAAGACTCTAATCACCTGCTGTGATAGACAACACCTGTTGTCCTGGCTACCTAGCTGTTGCCTAGCGGTGTTCCACAACGGCACTGTTTTGTTTTGCGCAGCAACAATCTTAACATTAGATAGGCCTAAAGAAATGTCCCCGCCATGTGTGAGTCATTTAAGTATATCCATATAATAAGCGGGTTAACTTTCGGCGAGTCGGTCGCTTTGCTCCGCGTCGGGGTCTAAAGATTCTCTCTGTCGTGCTGCTATTCCACGGTAGCGACCTTCTCGCCGAACGTTAACCCTTACATATTCTTCTGGTGTATAGTACATCCCACAGGATCGCCCTCATATCATCCATCAGCATGGAAGCTACCCGACACCTAAAAGTATTTTAGCATTAAAATGCAGAGAGGAGACACATCCAACCCACTGAAAAAAGGTTCTTAACTGTAGTTACATATTTGAGCTAGCCCACACTGCATAGATAATATTGGTGAAGTTGAACACACTCAGATTATTCATTATGTACATTGCATTGATTCTGAGTTTCTCAATATTGAATTTTTCAAGGACAGTGATGAAGGCAAATACGATACTTTCGTCGGCTGATCTCACAAGGAAATGAAACTTTTTCAACTATTTCTCCTGGCCATGTGCGAATCGGCAGCAAAGCGCACAAGACTTTTATACAATACAGATGAGCAAAACACAAGATGTAATTCTGACATTCTGGTGTCTTTTGAGTAGGCCTAGCACTGTGCCATGTACTGAAATAGCTTCACCATTGTGTGCAGGGCTTATACAGGATGTTAGTGTGCCCTCAGCTTTTCTTCACCCCAAAGTCAGGTGAGATTTCACAGTACAGAGTCTTAACCCTCTAACACTCGGCCCCTGGTATAAATGATCTATTACCAGAACGGCCATGACCAAGTCGTAATGTATTACTAGAGGCCCTGTGTACAGTCATGGTGGTGTAGTACTATGGTAGTAAAGTTTTTGCAATCACTATTACAGCGTTCCACTGGTGGAAGGGTGCACATGAAGGGACAACCCTCAGGATGACTTTACACTAACTTTTTCGCTTGCCTGCCATGTGGCTAGTGGTTTTCATGAGTCACTAGCCATCCAGCTATTCTACTAGCCACAAATTTGATATTGTTTTTTTTTCTTCATCATGACACTGTTCATCTAACCTCAGAAGAAGCAAGCAGCTGAGTGCATAGCTTTCTACATGGAAATAAATTAAACAAATAGAAACTGAGTAACAGATCTTTTTCTTGTACTCAAAGAAACAACTGATGCTCAAGGCGTAAAATGCAGAATATATGCTATTCTGATATGTCAAGCTATCCGCCAAATTGGCTAGTGGCACTGTAATTGTTACTAGCCACAGCCAAGTTTTACCAGCATTTGGCCGGTTGGCAGGTGCCAGTGTCAAGCCCTGTCCCTCAGGATGACAGCACATGTCACAGGTTGCCAGGCTTGATCCCACTAAGGCGGCAGCGAGGATGAAAGGCTCAACTGGGAGTCTATTGAGGGGCTTTGAATACATTTTACACAAGTGCAAATATGTTAGGATTGATGGACTAGTAGTAGAGTAGGTATTTTGCCAGACCCAGGTAGGCTATATAGCACATCTTCTTAAACTTCAAAAACGTCTCTCTCTATTAAGCTGTGAGTCTCCCATCACTGTCAATAGTGTTGGGGACACTATTAATCATATCCACATGAGTGACTTAATGTTGCCTTCGCACCTGTATTTTTAATGTAAAAGCTGTATTTTTAGGGGGAGGGAACTCTTGTGAGGTATCGCACAGCAGAGATCCCCTAGGCCTACAACATATTACTGCAGGGGAGCAAGGCCAAGACACAGAGATGAAGCAGAGGAGAGAAAGAGAAGGAAGGGAGTGGAAGGAGAAAGAGTAGGGATAAGTAAAAGGATAGAGAAAAGTGGTAAAGGCGGATGAAGGAGTGGGGGGAAATGTCTGAATGAAATGGAGAGGAAAAGGTAACATGTAAGGGTTAACGTTCGGCGAGAAGGTCGCTACCGTGGAATAGCAGCACGACAGAGAGAATCTTTAGACCCCGACGCGGAGCGGAGGGGTCTTGTTCTCTCTGAAGTGCTGCTATTCCACAAAGCGACCGACTCGCCGAAAGTTAACCCGCTTATTATATGGATATACTTAAATGATTCACACATGGCGGGGACATTTCTTTAGGCCTATTTAATGTTAAGATTGTTGCTGCGCAAAACAAAACAGTGCCGTTGTGGAACACCGCTAGGCAACAGCTAGCCAGGACAACAGGTGTAGTCTATCACAGCAGCTGATTAGAGTCTTGTTGAAAAGTCGCTTTAGCAGTGAAAAGTCTTGTTGCCATTGACAGCGGTCTGTTATTATAGACCAACCCGTCCGTTATCGAAAAATAACAGACGTCCGAACGTTGGGGAGCCCCGTTGAAATGAATGGAGCATTCGACAGATGACGTCACAACCATATAATAAGACTGGATAAAGGGAGGGGAGTGGAAAGAAAGACAGAGGGAAGTGAAGAGAGGGAGTGTGATTGAGGGCGTAACAACTGGGAGAGAGAATGAGAGAAGGGGAGAGTGAAAAAAGGAGCAAGCGCAACTGAAATAGAGAGGAGGATGAAGATGCAGTGAGACAGAAAGAGGAAGAGAGAGCTAGGGAGAGGGGGATGGAGATGCAGTGAGACAGAAAGAGGAAGAGAGAGCTAGGGGGAGGGGGATGGAGATGCAGTGAGACAGATAGAGGAAGAGAGAGCTAGGGAGAGGGGGATGGAGATGGTGTGAGATAGATAGATAGAGGAAGAGAGAGCTAGGGGGAGGGGGATGGAGATGCAGTGAGACAGATAGAGGAAGAGAGAGCTAGGGAGAGGGGGATGGAAATGCAGTGAGACAGATACAGGCGTCTCCAAAAGTGTTGTTGCCTATCCATCTGTTTGGAATAACAGTTAATAACCTGACATATGATAAACCTGACTTTCAATTAATCACTTGGCTTCAGAAGTCACTCATGAAAGCTACAACCCTCCCGAATGAAGTTTTATGTACAAAAATAAATTTCATGCACCAAAGAAAGATTGACCCTTTAATAAACACAGACAGGGCAGATTTTCACAAGACAGAAGTTTTGTCGCCTATTGAACATAATGTGAAAATGAGCAGATAAGTCACTTCAAAACACTTTCTTACACGCAGATCGGGTGTCATTCTTAATCACTGAATCACTCTCACCTCTTCAAAAAAATCAATGTTGGCCTTAGGTGTATGTTTAGGGTCGTTGTAATCATGGAAAGCAAAACAATGAAGATCAATGAGAGATGGTGACATATTTGCTATTCGTAGAGCAATACATTTTTAACTTCATGATTTAATCAATGATAAAAGCCCTCAAACACCTGCAGCATGCATGCAGCTCCTCATAAGAGCTGTATCCCTACCATGTTTCACTTTATGCACCATGTTTCTTTTTTCATATTCTGCCCTGTCTGTGTTCATTAAAGGGTCAATCTTTCTTTGGTGCATGAAATTTATTTTTGTACATAAAACGTGACTTCTGAAGCCAAGTGATTAATTGAAAGTCAGGTTATTAGCAAATTAGTCATTCCAAACAGATGGATAGGCAACAACATTTTTGGAGATGGCTGTAGAGTAAGAGAGAGCTAGCCAG